>NW_004955426.1:7218681-7289167 GCF_000276665.1 Chinchilla lanigera | reverse complement strand
AGCTGAGGCAAAAGCCTTTTTTTGTAGCTTTTTCTCCCCAGCCTCCCAGCTCATTGGGATGCCACAACCACTTAGTGTCCTCTCCCCAACCATCAGCACAGGCAGCAGGAATCTCAGTGCAGACCTCTCTGGAGCTCCACGTGCTCTTTCACCACAACCTATACTGTCAGGGGAAGAATGGCTTCCAGGGGATCTCCCCAGGTATTGCACAAGGTCCTCCTGGTTTCCAGCTTCCAAATGGTTCTCGTGATCATGGTCAACTAGACCTCTGAGTCTTCAGGCATAGGCTGTATTCTCGTGTTCTCTGAGTCCTTGTTCATCAGCTGCTCCTCCACTGACTCTGGACCTTTCAGGTTCTCACTGTCAGGGGCAAGAGCGATCCGTTGTGTGGCATGTGTTCCCAGGGGTTGAAAGAATCATTTGTTGAATAGTAAAGCCAAAACTGTTTCTGGGTAATTGATGTATGATTAAATAACCAAGACTCATTGCTTCATGAAGATTTTGTCTTCTGTGAAATGCACTGAAGAAGTTTATAGTGTCTTAGGAAAGCCCAAAGGAAACACACCTCACCTGGTTAGAAAGAAACAGAACTAGAATATTGTGTGTAATATTGCAGAAGGCGGAAGCAAGAATGCATACTTTAACTAAGCCCTAAAATGTCACTTTACACACAAATACAGCCTATTTAAATTCAGAAATTAAGAGGAGGCCATTTAGAATATTTTAAATTCAATGTGAATGGAGGAAAAAAAACATGTATTTTGAGATGAAAAAGAAATGTCTATAAGAGACAAGGCCAGAGATTTTGAGAAAACATTAGTTATCAGTTTCCCACATTGTTTTGTGAGTTTGAGTTTGTTAAGAAAGTTTTGCAAATGCATGATACAATTAAAGGAGAGAGTGGTTTATTTGTTAAACAGTGAGCATAAAGTTCTAAGGCTCCAGAAAGAGATCTAACCTCATGGTAGATTTTGAGGACTCAGCAGCATATCAATACAAGCTGAGTCTATGGCTAAAAGCAGGAGGAAAGGACTAGGAAAGCAATCACATTCCTCTAGAAAATTTTGGAGAGTCAAACAAACTAAGAAGAATATATGTGAGGATTATGAAGAAGAAAAATAAAGAATATTCCCCAAGACTGCTGGGACAGAAAGTTCTCACTATTTTTCATCAACCAAGGCTACCATTTAATCTTGCTTGCCAATGATTTTAGCTTGAGAGATTCTGAGGACCATGAAGCACACTTCTGGTTATGTCTTGGAGGGTCATGGAGGTGTGACCTTGGGGACTATATCTGGCTCTTGGTCCTTTTCTCTCTGTTCTCTTGATCTCTGCTTCCAGCTTGCCATGACATAAGTGGTTTTCTATCATCATTCCCTTCCTCCATGATATGCTGCAATGGAGCCAAGAGTATGGACTACAATCTCTGAAGAAGTGAGCCAAAATAAATGTACTTTATTTGCTGCCAGGCATTTTAATCCCAAGAATAGGAAACCAATCAGTATACCTAAGTATCTGCTTGGCAGGAA
The DNA here is from genome assembly GCF_000276665.1 of Chinchilla lanigera. Lineage (NCBI taxonomy): Eukaryota > Metazoa > Chordata > Mammalia > Rodentia > Chinchillidae > Chinchilla > Chinchilla lanigera. The sequence goes on along the minus strand of NW_004955426.1, from coordinate 7,287,638 downwards.
ATTTTGAGAGTTCTCCCTTCAGCTTCAGTGGATGATAAATATATGCTGGATTTCAGCCACTGTTGTTCAGGTCTGTGAGAGACTGTCTAGGAGTAAACTGACACTACAAATGTGAGCTCTGCTTAGACCTAATTACTACATACTTTGTGCCTTTATATCTGTATCTGCTCTAGAGTTACTAAGCATAGTTTTCTTTGTGCTCATCATCACTATAAAAGTTATTTCTGAGAAATTATTTCTGATTTTATTTTTTTCTAGAGCCTCATTCATTTGCTTTGTTGGTACCACTTCAGAAAACTCAGGTGGGTGGCTTTTGGATCGTCCCATCTCATTGCTCCCTAGATTTGCCTATGGTGAACTGGATGTCTAGGGTTGCATCTCGCTTAAGTGTCTACTCATTTTCTTTCTTTTTTTTCTTAGTTTAACTCTTGAGTAGATGCTTATAAATTGCCTATGTTGAATTGTTTCATTGCTAGTATGTAGAACCTTTAGGGAATGACTACTTCTCAGAGGGGTTGCAAGAGCCTCCCTTTTCAATCTATGAGAAGATGCTGCTTGCTTGGCCCAGCTGCTGGTTCTTTGGCACTTGCTCACAGTATTTTTTATGAACCTTAGGCCATCTCAGCATTGGAATACTAGGAAGAACAACTGGTTAGAATAATTATGTGATTTTGGCTAAAGTGGCACAATCAGCAATAACAATAGCATCAAACACTGCCTAGAAAATGACAAACTGAGGCAACCAATAATTTGCCATTGTTAACCATATGAAATAGATTTGTAGTTATATAACGAAATCTAAAACAGACCAGAAAAATTATATGCAGCAATTAAGTGCTCAATATGTCAATTTTACTCTCAGGGGAGAAAATTTAAAAGAGGTTAGGAGAAAAAAATAAGTAAGCAGTGAACAGAAAAAGATTAGGAGCAAGGCTGGAGGGCAAAGGGCCATCACAACAACTTTGGGAAACTGGTTCAGAAGACTGGAGGAGAAGAGTGAAGGAAAAACAGAACAGAACAAGAACTACAAAGAGGAAAGAAACTAAGTTTATACTCATAAAAATAAGATCAAAAATGAAGGAGAAAAAACAGAACAAAAGAATGAGAGACAGAAAGAGAGGGAGAGGGAGAGAGAGAGAGAGAGAGGAAAAAATGTCCACTTCCAGGTTTGTTTCTCTGTCACTGGTAGACAACAAGTGGAGACACAGTCCAAATCTGTGTTGCTTTATTCCAGCAAGCCAGCAGTAGGTTTGTGCTGGGGTAGTGGTTAACCTTAGCAATCCTACACCTGTATTTCCCCTGAAGTTCAGGCTGGACTCTGGCCATGAGGCTGAGACCAGACCCAGTCAGCCTGCAGCCTTAAACATAACTTCTGTGGGCTTGAACTCAGCTAGAAGCTGCTAGATGGACCCAGCAGTTGTTCTGAGTTCTGAGCTCAGCTGGCCCCTCTCCAGGAAGGCTCCCAACCAATTGCTCTCACCCGCAGATTGACAGAGCCTGCAGCACTCACCCCCAGCTAGTGCAGTCCTTCATGTGCACTGTTCCTTTCCACTGCTGTGTTTCTCTGTGGAGGCCTCTGGTGTTGTCAGCAGTCACTGTGTGTGTCCAGAGATTTGATCTGCTCCTCCCATGCAGCACATGTGGAGTCAGAGAGAAGGCTCCTCTGGCTACCTCCTTCTTCTTCGTGGAAGTTTCTCTCTTCACTCTCTCCATGGGCTTCAGTTCTCACTTCAGATCCTTCCTAGGTCCAGGGGACCCACTACACTTCTTGTCTTACCAGCATTGCTATTTTCCAGTGTTTGGACAACACCTCTCAGAGAGGCTTTTTCTCTGCTATTTACCACTCTGCCATCCTCCCACTTTTTCAGTATGCCCTGATAAAAGTGAGGTGATGTACAAGAGTAAAATCAATTTTGTATAATTGCTTTATGTCTTTTTATAATAAGGAGTTTTTTCTAGGAAATAAACACTGACAACAATTTCACACCCAAAAGATGTGTAAAAAGGTTCATTATTAAAGTCAGCTTTGAAGCAAGCCTGTTCTAGATTTGATTTTCAATATAACAAGTCAATATCTTTGGTGTGCAAATTATTGTCAATATGTAGTATGTATATCAATGAGTGTGTGTGAGAGAAACAGAAGATATTACAGTCTCTGTACAAATAAACTATTTGATGTAGGTGCAGTTTTCAAAAGTAGAGATTCAGTAAAGTAGCTAAAATAAAACCACCAAGTCTGAAAATCTGATTGTGTAATTAGTGCTGAGAAAAATAATTAAAGCAAAATCTTTTCCCTTCCCAGAAAAAAACTTCCTGCAAAGTAGGCAGAGAGAAAGCATAAAACCAGAACTTTAAGGTTTACCTCACTTGTGTGATTTCCAGGTAAAAGATGACTGATCATCAAATAAGGTGACTTCAAGCACCTTCACCAAACATTGCTAATCTTAAATTTACTTGATAATTAGGGTGATCATCTGTGTTAATTATGTGGCTGTTTTCAGAGTGAAGATGAACTTCTTATATCTTAATTATGGCATGGTTTTGTACAACTGGAAAGAAATTGTCCGGAAACCAGGCCCCTACAGCGCTACAGAACTTGTGAGATCAGGAGCTCACTCTCTTCCTTGCACTTCAAAGCTGTGACTCCCAGGCTCCCGAGAAAAACATTTCTGGTTCATAAAGATAACAAAAGGCCAATCTAGTTTTTGAAGGGATTAACATACATTTCAAAAAAGAGGAAATATTTGCAATTACACATGTCTAAAGTTTAATGCTCTAAGGAAAGGGGGAGGAAGGAAGGAAGGGAACTTTCTTTTTCTTTCAAAAGGGACAAATTTACATTTATTTTTATTTGTATTTGCTTTTATATGAAGAAGTTTTTAGAAAACAAATTATACCAAATGTCAGGTCATGGATTGAGAAATGTTTCTAAAATTTCTGTTTGAAAAATTAGAGTTTATAGAGATAGCTGCTAATGTGCAAGTCACAATGTTTCCATAGCATTTCCTTCATGAATTGTTACACTCAGGAAATTGTACTATGAATTATATGAGCAATCTAACACTGGGGGATTATAGTTCACCTAATTTTGCAACATTCATGCCTGATAAAAGGAAACAAACAAATAAAATCCTTTATATATATTCAAACTGCAAAGCAAAATGTCTCTCTTGGGGAAAAAAAGAGAGAAGAGAAAAAGAAAGAGAAAGAAAGAAAGAAAGAAAGAAAGAAAGAAAGAAAGAAAGAAAGAAAGAAAGAAAGAAAGAAAGGGGGAGAGAAGCAAGGAAGGAGAGGGCCAGAGGAGGCTGAGTACTTGATTCATAGACATATGGCACTGGATTAATTTCCCAATATTGCACAAAACAAATGGGAGTGAGAGAAAAGGAGGGAGAGGAAGAGGATGACAGAATCATTCTGGTGAAACTTTTCTATTTTTATGAAGTTTTAGGAAGCTTATATAAAGCTTCAGAAGATATCTTTTGTCATCAGTTAATATGGATTCTTGACATAAAATATTGTATCAAGAACCTGTCATGCTCCTTAGAAGGAATAAATATCTTATAAATTTCAACATGGTTCTTTGGAAAAAGAAGGAATTTGCTTCTTTAATGTCAAAATGCAAATGGTTGCATCGAAAGCTTTCATTGTTCTGTGAGATCAGAGTCACATTAATTATTGTCCACAAAAATATGCTTAAATAACAGTGCCATCCCTACCATGGACATTGCAAGAACAAAGATGGTAAAATCATCTTAGCTTCTGGTATAAGCATATAACTTATAAGCTCTTATTTGCCCTACTTATTTAAGAGGCTGAATAGAAAAATAGAAGATTCTACTATGGGATTTAAGAATATTTCAAATGATAATCATTATGAATCTTGTCTTCCCATGGGAATGTTGTGTGTATTATGTTTACTATGTCCATGTCCTTATAACCTGAACTGAAACCAACTTTGTGTTTTTTCTACTTTAGTTGCCACAGAGTGAGACATTTTATTTCACATCAATATTTTCACAAAAATATTTTCGTATAACTTTGGATATTTTAAAGGGAAGGATGTATCCTTACGTTGTGAGCTATTCCAAAACTTCCTGAATGTATATAAGCATTATAAGCCAACTTCTTAGTAAAAATAGTTTTCTGTAAAATTTATTGTCTTACTAATAAACATCAGTGAACGCTAAATTCAACTGAAGACAATTTATTCATTATCTCTCTAGCTACTATTACATCTCTAGCTACTGCATTCAACTTGACTTTAGTTGAATTTATGTATTGTCTATTGTGGAGAATAAGTAACATTTCTCTTGCATCTCTGTGACATTTTAAGAACTCACATAGACTTGAATTTACAGATGAGTTGGAAACTGAGCAAAAAAAACAACAAAAATCTTTATATTTCTGAATTTTTTGAGCCTATCACAATGGCCTAGTTTTCCAAAGAAGTGATAGCATACACTTCTTATTGTGCGGCTATCTTGGTTCCCCACAAAACCAAAGATTTTCCTATTTGTTCTTCTCCTTTGCTCTGGGAATCAGCCTATTCCTAGTGACAATGTGAAGCAAAATTCAACTTGGCCTGAAAGAGAGGGAAAAAGAGGTGTTTAACACAAAAATCTGTAAGATCTAACATATATGCATAGGCATGAGGCAGCGGCAAACATACCCAACTAAAATGTGAAGCTGTTTTAATGAATAAAGTCAGAATAATAAATTCTTTTAGAAATGAGATTGTTGAGTAAGAAAAACTCTCTTAAGATATAAACATTAGTAACCAAAAAGGAATCTCATTCAACAGTACAAATCTGGTCAATTCTTAGAACTTGTTCAACTTTTAGAATCATGGGAAAAGTGATGACATGTGATACGTGAAGTTGAAATACCCAAATTTCCATGGCAGTGGCTGGAGTAAGGATTTAAAATTGTTAAAAAAAAAAAAAAAAAAAGATGGTGGACTGACCTGCCGTGAGGACAGTGTCTATCACGCAATGTAATATAAAATATTTAATAACTCCCATGATGAAGAAGGGAGTGTGCTGTGCTGTAAGCCCCACAGGTAGCATATTCTGCATCTCAGATAATGTTCCAGTTGATGTACCAGACGACTCCAAGGTCAGCAGTTTTGAATGCATCACAGAGCAGGAAATGACTGCAGAAGATTCAGCAGTACGGGCAGTGACCTTGCTATTTGGATCATACACTGTGGCCAGTCTGTAGTTTAGGAAACACTCAGGGGGAAATCTGACACATGCCATTTGTGACAAATGAATAAATCACAACTTATTCTCCTGTTTCTCTGCAGCAGTGTGATGCCACCTGCCATGGAGAATAGCATGTCTGTAAACCAAAAACTCCTAGCACCGAGATGGACCCCAGTAAAGATAGGGTGAGCCTCTGACCTCAGGGAACTAAATGGAAAGAGCCTCTTGTCATGAGCTCTTTCCTCGAGATTCACAGAGTAATTGAATAAGGAAGCATAGCAACAATCTCCTGTGGTGGAAATGTCACATTAGGGGTCAAGCACTTAGCAGTATCAGAAGGCACCAGTAAGGGACCTAAACTTGCTTGTCACTCACAAATGTTATACTTTGCTTATTCACCCACGAATGGTCTTCATATCCATGGAATGGCTGTACAAGGGCATTGTAAAATTACAAAATATGAGTAAAACCCTGAGATTAAATCAAAAATAGGCACCTTCTATATTTGGATGCAAGCTGAAAATATACAATGAATGTACCTGAGCTGTACCCATGAGTGGCTGGGAAAGACAATCTTAATGAAAATTTTTTAAATGAGTAGAGCTTCAAGCACTGAACCTGGAAATCCTTTGTTTGTTGATAAAGAAGTAGCTTGATAGTAACACAGACCATAAGATCACAGTCTGAGCCATCCAAAATCTGTGAGCCTCATAAGGAGATTCGAAGGTCCTCCCTACATGAAGTGCCAAGTTGAGGTCAACACTTTCTGAAAGTGTTCCATGATCCAGCATGTAGCATAATAACCGAATAAAATATTTTCTATGTTTCTGTGTTCCCAGTGGAAAGAATGCAGACTTAGGACCCAAAGTACATAAGGAGGAGTAGCCGCATTTAGTAATACTTCCAACAATTCAAGGGAAAATTTTTTCCTTACAGTCCTAATAACTCTAGTTTGTACTTCCAAAAGTATAGGACTTGGTCACAAATTGAGCGCTTTTTTGCTGAATGCAAAAGTAAGAATCCCCTTGAATGGTGAACTGTGCTCCTAACCTGTGAGGAAGCTAGTAGGCAATAAGAAGGGCAACATTTTTGACAATGGTAATTGGCATTGATCCACCAGGTCAGAAAGATGAGAGTAAGAAGGAAGACATGATGTTAATTTTCACCAGGAGGGTGAGGATTCATGAAAGCCAAGTGGGGCCGTTATTTACATGATTTTGTTTAAGTGTCCAATTTCATTTTCATTTTCTATTGAACCTAAGTTTTACTTGTTTTGTTTTATATAGATAAATTCTTTCCTTATAAATATTTTTCCAGGTATTAGCAAAGCCATGGGTCTCTTCTCTCCCTTGTAGTATTTACATCCTGAGAGTCAATTTGTTTAGATTGTGTCTAAACTCTATGAGACTTTTCTTTTACTACCATTGTTGCTTACTCCACATTCTTTGATTGGTTGTTTGAATGAGAGCAATTGTCTCTTGTGACTTTTCAATCTATGAATCAGCAAAGGAACTGACATATGCTTATTGAACTTATAAAAATAATATGAGAACATTCACAAAGGTATTTTATATAATAAGTAATTTTTTTAGTTATTTCATGAGCATGACTGTAGGAAAAATATCAGTGTGAATTATTCACTTTAATATCAGTTTAATTTTATCAGTATCCATTAAGAATATATTTTTGAAGTAAAGTTATTTGGGAAAAGATATCATTTAATGAGTGAGTGATATCAATTATGATAAACATGTCCTGATAAAATCAGGGACATAGACATAGCTTTAGGAGAGGTAAGCAGCACTTTTTCTACACTTAATAACTATATCAATTTTTTGCCATGATAATGCTGAAGCAAAACCAAAAGATCAGAAACTTAGAAGCATACAATGAGAGATTATATTTACCATGCAAAATTGAGTTGGACGATTCTCCTCGTGTTTGTATGACGTATTCATGTACCAAAGGATTGACTGTCTTTTCATAAATCTAGTGCTGTCTTGATTAGTAGTTAGTCCACAACTTTAATTAGATTTTTTTCAACTGTATTAAAGTATCCTTTCAACTGCTTATCTTTAAGTACCCACTGTACAGTAGGCGTTATGTTTGATTGTAATGCTGCAGTAGTGTCTTTTAATTTGCACAGATACATCATATTCCTCTCTGTGCATATCTTCACCTTGACATTGTTAGTACAGACATATGGAAGAGCACCGGCCATTACTCAGGGTTCTCAATGCTTCATGGTTTTCTTCCTTTCCCCTGATTAGCTCAAATTCATGCATATTTGACAGGAACACTCCAGGAGCCAGTCACCACCTTCCTTCTCAGTGTGCTACAAAGAAAGCACGTGTTATCATGTCGTAACCGCCTGATACTAATGCTGGTTGCTCAGGTAAGATCTTCACGCTGGGAGTCTGCTACCTAACTTCACTCTTTTGCCTCGCTAAAATTTCGCAGTGACTTGTAGAGAAAGTCTTTAAAATTATGTAAGTAATTGCTTTTCATGATGCTCTTTGTAAGCAAAAATTATCAAACCAATCTGTGACAGACATGAGAAACAGGGAACAAGGCATGTATTTGGTAAAATATTGAGGTTGTGGTTTAAATAATGTAAACAGCACCAGTTGGAAGCAGACACCGCTGAAGATTTAGGGACTGGTGAAAGCTTAGGATGTTTCCTTTTTATCATCAGCCTGAGGGTACGAAGACTGGGATGTTCATTTCCTGGCTCGTACTCCCACCTGGTGGGAAGGTGCCCTCAAAAGTGTTTATTTTCAGTTGTGTTTCCTTTGGCCTGAGAAGACTGGACAGAGACCCCAAAGCAGATATTAAAACAATGAAAATGTACGACGTGGAACAGGAAGGGTGTGCTGCGGCAGTCATGTACAAGTGCAGCTGAAGCAGTGCTGGACCAGGGGCCTGACATGCGGCATGAGAGGAAGGTAAGATTACTGCAGATGCTGAAGGGGAAAATGGTACTGTTGACACTGCAAAACTATTAGTAAGCACATCTATCAAAATTACACTAGATCTATACAAATACAGCATAGGGACTTTTTTGCAGTCTAGTTTGTGCCTGCAGGAGCAGAATATGTGAGATTAATTTATTGTTAAGAAAAAAAAACCTTACGTTTCTGAAGATGTAAAAACATGTAATGAATGCCCTTGCAAGTCTAGTATCTGAGTATGCCTACGGTTCTCTGGAGGAACGGAATCAAAGGTGGGTAAGTCCACAGTGCTGTCCGCCCACCGGAGAGCTGGAGGATCTAGAAGCTGCTAAGTCCAAGAAGCTGGAAGCAGTGGAATAAAAGGCAGCAGTGACGCAGCACCAGTTCCATATGGAAAGCCTGGAAGCACCCTGGAGAGTCCGCCATGTGAATCTGCACTGGGAGGCTGCAGAAACTACAGTCAGATGTGAGTGGAGGACAGCACCAAAAGACGCAGCCCCTGAGGCGGAATGGAGCTTTTCAATGTGTGCGGCTTTCTCCTTTACATTGCATTCCATCCCGTGGACAAGCCAGTTGTACAGTACCACCAATTAGGGAGCTTTTCTCCCTTCAACTTGCTGGCCTGTACCCCAGCCATATCTGGAAAGAATAACAGACGTGCTCAGAAGTGAGCTTTATGAACCTGCTTAATACTGTGAAGCCAACGTATGATAAACGGTCACATCAGCTAAAGAAAGGCTCAGTCTCTGGTTTCAAGATGGTGCCAGGAATGTGCATCGTCTGGAGGAGCGAACACTGATCCTCACATCCCAGAAGAGTGAAAGAGCGGGGAGAGAGAACTCACTTTTTAGAAGGTCATTTAAACCCACGCATGAGCACATAGACTTCCTGCCTGTTCACCTCCTAAAAGTCCCTCTCCCAATTTCAAGTAAGTTTTTTGAGAAACATACATCCAAGCCATAACAAGTACTTGTTGGGATTTCAGCTTTGACACACTGCTTACCTGTCACATTATCACTGTTCTTCCCTCAGTTTCCTCCCCTGTCTCTCTGTCTGCGTCTGTGACTGTCTCTCCTCTCCTCCGCCCTCCTTTCTTCTCTGTCCATGTGCCTTCTCGGTTTCTCCTATCTCAGTTTGTTCTGCCCATTATTTACCTGTGTCTGCTACTGAAACATCTACTGTGTACCAAGTAACTTTTCACTTGTAGTGTTCTTATACCTTGTCTTGATGAGGTTAATTATTTTATCTTTGATGGGCCAGTGATTCCCAGATCTCTTCCTCCTGATCAGGTGCTGCTAGAGCTGGGTACACACACGCTTCTGACTCATCATTTGAATCCTGTTTAAAATATCATTAAAAATCTTTCATTCCTAAGTTGCTTTTACTGTTTTTGAGGCAGGGCCTTACTACATAGTCCAGGCTGGCCTGGAACTTACAGTAACCCTCCTGCCTCAGCCTCCTGAGTGTTGGGATTGTGGGTGTGGCCACCATGCCCAGCCCTATCCTGTTTTCTTGCTTATTTCTTCCTGTTCATGACACCACCACATTTCACTCAGCACCCCAAGTCTGGTTCCTTGTCCACCATCACAGAGAGGGTTCTATCTCAAGATTATAAGGGTGATGCAGTGAATACAAACCAATAAAGTTTTTATATAAATTGTATTTTTGTTCCCTGTTCTAACCCAAAAGATGTAGAAATGCTATTCAGCATAAATCAATCTTCCATAATTATAAAAAATTTCTGCAGAGCTGGTACAGAATGAATTTATTTCAAAAGAGTAAATGGCATATGCAATAAACCCACAGGTAAAAATTTATTGAATGTAACAAGTTGAAAATTTTTTCCTTAAGATGTAGACCAGGAAAAGAGATATCTCATTTTGCATCTATTTTCTTATAGTACTGGAAGTTCTGGCCAGAGCAATTGGGGCTAAAAAGGGTATTTAAGTAGAAAATAGTATAGTAAATTATCTCTGTTAACAAACAACATAAACATACATATACAAACCCTAAACAGTCCACCAAAAATGGTAAATCTAATTCAGGAATTTAACGAAATGGCAGGATATAGATGTTCGTTTCTGATTTTCCTTATAAAGCATTTCATAATTTTAAGGAACTGCAACATCCAGCACGAAAATCTGTTTGTATTAAAAGATGAAGTATTTATTTAATAATATTTTGGACCTGATATACTAAGAAATGAATTTAAATCAAAGAGAAGAAATGGTTTCAGAGATACTAAACAATAGGGAGGTTTAAATATTCTTAAGAGGGGCTGGGGATTTAGCTCAGCGGCAAAAGCGCCTGCCTGGCAAGCGCAAGGTCGTGAGTTCGGTTCCCGGTACCGGAGAAAAACCAAAAAAAAAAAAAAAAAAAAAATATTCTTAGCTTATCAAAGAAGTTGTGTCCTTATCACCGCCTCTTATTTGGGCAAAAATATTAAAACCAAATAAATAGAGACCGTATGGGGTTTTATCCCTGCCAAGCATATATCCCAGAGAACACGCAGATATTTAAACCGGAGATGGGAAGAGGAAGATAACTTTCCAGCCATAAGGGGGCGCACATCCAAGGTGAAGCAGAGGACTGTGAGTTGTGAGAAGAAGAAAATAGATGCAGCGCTGACTCCCACATCTGCCTCTGGTACCACAACCCAGGACACGGAGATTCTGCAGGTTAGAAACGAAGACACAGATTCTTTCTAGTGAATCACAGTGACAGGAGATGAACCAATAAATTTGAAGTAGCAACTTCGTTGGTAAAAGTTAAGCTTAAAAAATTATTAGAAAATAACTTAGTAAAGCTTTCTATTACTAATCTCATGGCATCTTTAATCTATTCTCATCAAATTCTCCTAATAAATGTAATAACCACATTTTGCACAACCAGATTTTTGATTATGTTGGTTGTTGAGTTAGGTACACAACACGGTTCTACGTTTTTATATTTTAAACTAACTACATTTTCATAGTTTATATTTTGTAAATATTACCTTTTTCCCTAATTGGATGAATGCATTGCTTTGACTTTTTTTTTTTTTTTTTTTTTTTGGTACCGGGAATCGAACTCATGACCTCAACCTCGCCAGGCAAGTGCTTATGCCGCTGAGCTACATCCTCAGCTCTGGCTTTGACTTTTGATGAGTTTATTCTTTGGTCCTGAAGGGAAAATATTGTTTTTCACAATTAAAGTGTTCCATGTATCTAAAACTTCCTTCTAGTCAGTAAGCATTTCAAGTTTCCACCTTTTTCCAAAAATTACTGTGCATTCTTTTCTTCAAGGTTGATAAATATTCCCTCCTCCAAGAATGGCCTGACAAATGCATTAAACATAATGGTTTAACAGAGAAAACTATATTTAGATTCTTAAAATTTAATGTGCACATAGCTTTCTTTCCTTAATTGTCTATGTCTTTCCTCTGTGAAAGCCAGTTATGTACATTTCATTCTTAAATGTGCCACTAAAGTACAGTCTTTTAAACATATACTGCAATTATCTATAACAGTCATGTAACAGTATGTATTTACTTCCTTTGTGGTAAATAAATAAAATTTTAAAATGTAGAGTTAATAATTGAGAATTAAAGTTCACAATGTGAATGCTAAAAAAGGAAAATAAATTGACATTATATAACATTTGCTAAAGTTTTTAGTATATCAAATTAATGAAATGATAAAATGGGCCAATTAGTCTTCTGTCGTAGTTAATCTATATAAGATGTACATTTTAATTAATGAACCCTTACAGATTCCTGAAAATAACTTCATCCCAATATCATGTTTATGTTACCAATTTTTTCTCTGCTAATCATGCAATACTTACTCAGTCTTATCAACTTATATAAAATTCATTGTACATTTCATTGTGAACATTGTATAACCAAGTAAACATGTTCCTTATCAAGTGTTAGTAGCAGTATAAATAATCATAACACATAATGTCATATATTCCACCATATATGTTTATGTGACATTGTGATAAGCTGAGCATCTCTGTCTGAATTACTTGTAGAAATCTTTAGTATCCTAGCGAACTTTCAATTTTATATTTAGTCCTCCTTAGCCATCACTGCAGAGAAAAAAAATTCATGAAGCACTTGCTGATTTTTTTTACCTGAAATCACAACAACTACATTATCAAACACAAACATCTGTAATTTGGGAGAATGCCCTGCTGGGGAAGACAATGCGCAGAACTAAAATCAGATGAAATGAGTTTGTTCTTTGACTCTGTAAAGAACAAGTAAAGTCTATCAGGAATTCACTTAACCTCCTTGAGACAATGCAGTCATATGAATTGTGAATGGAGTAGAATCTGTACTGTTTCCAACACTGTCAGCGTTTTATTTTATGAACTTGCTTTAGAACACATAGTTTGTCGTTAGCTGCTGCTTTGAACTCTGAGAAAGACAACAGAGCCGGCAACCTGGACTTTCTGAAGGTGACGGCAAGATTCAGGGTAATTACAAGCCGGCGAGATACTCTCAGCTGGACCCACACTGCTCTCCTGGTGAACATAAATAATCTCCCAGATCACAGCAACCTCAGGTCACTTTGAGAGGATGACAGTGTGAAGCAAACCAAGGTCACTCGGCAACGCATGCAATCCCCAAATGTCCTCTTCTGTCTGCTGAAATGAATGACTGCCGCTTCTTCCAAAGTCTTCCTGTCCTCTGTAGGATTTATTGAAACAATCATAAAAGCATCCCACTTCCTGACTGTATCCAGTCAAGAGCGAAGCACGGCTTCCTGTTCCCACAGCTAAATTACCAACTCCATATCTCCTCCCACAATAGGGCTTTCTAAGGCCCCTCCTTGAGAGGCTCCAGGGTATCTGGGGGTGTGTGTTTGATTTTCATGTGGAGTAATAAATTCAACTTGATCAAGGAAGGTTGAGATTCTACTGGATGAGTCTGCAGGTCTCTAACAAGGAACCTTTACCTAGTTTAATCAAGTGTGATGCTTTGCAATGAATGCTAGTAGAAATTTGTGTGATAGGATGCATTACTGAGCTTTTGCACTCTCTGGAGTTATTCATACATCAGATTACAATCATACATGCCCATAGTATTTGTAAAGGTTTTGTATTTATTAAGTTTCATGAAAATAGTTGTCTCAGTAGTATTTATATGCTACTTTTTATATGATCTAAATCACATCACAGATTTTCATTAACCAGCCACATAGACGATTTTATTAAAGCATTTAGATAACATCACCCAGCCGGGCGTGGTGGTGCACACCTGGAGGCTGAAGCAGGAGGATCATTGTGAGTTGGAAGCCAGCCTGGGCTGCAAAGAGAGCTCAAGGACAGCCTGAACTGCATAGTGCAACCCTGCTCAAAAAGACCAAAAAAAAAAAAAAAAAGACAGCATCCCTCAATTTCAAAAGACGCTGTGACAAAGTTTATTGAGCTTATAATTGTAAACCTAACTCCTTGAAATTTTTCAAACATGACTTTCACAGTGTCTTTTAAAAGTAATTATAAGTAAAAGTGTAGCTCTGTAATAGGTAGTTTCATAAAATATTGCAGTTTTGTAGGTCGAAACATGTAACATTGGTATCACATTACAGACAGAGGGCTGAGCCTAGTGTGTTTCTTGTGCTAACTTTTTATTTCCTCCTGGAACATACCTTTTTGCTTGCATTGATGGAATTAAAGTTTTTTGCTTCTTTGTTTTTGGATTTTTTGAGATGGGGTATTGCTATACAGTTCAGGCTGGCCTTGAACTCACTATATAGGGCAGTCTGCTCTCAAACTCATGACAATCCTCCTGCCTCGGCCTCCCAAGTACTGAGTTTACAGACATGCGTCACCATGCCCAGCCAGGAAATTAAATTTGACACAAACTTCCCTTTGCTTGTGGCTCAACGAAGATATTGTAAAGATTCTTAGTTCATCCTCCATATAGGTAGCTGCTGCATCCTTAAAAAGAATGTGAGAAGTTGTGGTATGTGACTTCCTTTAAATATCAGGTTGGCAATTCGTTCACCACATTGCTGAGAATAGTTTAGTTAGCTTATTAATAAGGCAGGTAAATAGTGGACAGGCCTGAGATACAGTGGGGTGAACAGACATAGTGATAAAAGTTAAAATAGGCAATAAACTGGGGCTTTGGACAAGGAATGAACTTGCTTCGGCAGCCTGGAATTCAGGCCAGCCATCACAAAAAGACATGCAGCCGTTCCCTACTGTGTTTCCAATTTTGAGAAGCTGTAACATAAATTAACCTGTTTCTTCTGAGATTCCAGTTTCCTGCAAACCCTTCATGTTAAAAAAGCCTGAGTTAAAAACCCAATCAGTAAGTTATAAATCTACAGAGCTACCTGTGACAGGTGATCACTGAACAACTGAGCAATTCTTGTGCTCTGTTTATGGATAATTAGCTTTAGATCTACAGGACAGGCAGCTCCCCTACTTCAGCTCCCTCCAAGAAATCCAAGAGCTGCTCTCCTTCTCCCTATTTCTAGTTAAACTCTCCTAACTTCTTCCTTTGGTACAAAACTTCATTCCTCAGCATTTGTAAAACCTCAGGCCTGGTACACACAGTATCAGCTTCATTAATAAGAAATGTACTTCCAGGAATGATGGTGTAAAGAATGGAGAATCATTAGTTTTACAAGTGAAGTTTATGTGTTAGGAGTGTGTACAATATCAGGTCATGTTGATTTAATCTGGGACCAAAATCTCACTGACTCTTCTTGAAGATTTTACTTTAGCCACAAATGAAACAAACACACACAAAAAAAATGAAAAACAAATGTCATTCTAACACATCTCAAATCCTGTTGAAAGAATCACTAACCTAGCAACTGATGTGTTTGAATATAAAATAAACATGGAAGTTGTATTTTCATAGGATAACTTTTGGTTGTAACAGATGGAGCTATGAAGGTCAACACTCAAAAGAATATCCATGGATGTGCACACTAGGAAAGTTTTATAGGTGAACTAAAGAACAGAAATCATTCCGTTTGTTGTAGAATAAAAATATTCACCAAATATATGAGACATAGTTTTATTTGATGCTCAAGGATCATAATCATAGAGTTCAGCTTCTTTGATCATTGAATGAAATACATGTTTTATACGCACACACATATACACACACACGACACACATACCAATTACACTTTAGCTGCACTGGGGGAAACAACACTGTAATAACCAACTTTGTTATAGCATTCAACCTGTAACCCTCCTTGCAAATAAATTCTGTAATGTACTTACCCAACTGTACTGAAAGTCAATTTGCTTCCAGTGTTTTGATTTATTCACATATAACCAAATGTAAGACTGTTTCCTAATGGTCAATGCCGAGTAAGGGATTTTAACTGAGAAGGAAAAGATTATTTTGAACTTAAATGGTTACATGATGTGAACCCAGTGAATTTTCAGAAGAATCTTGTTAAAGGATGGATATTTTCAAAAAACAACCAGACTAGTTTGCAAGAAATGACCCGGGCTCCAGCCTCAGGATAAGTCCTCTGTCTAGTTTCTTACTTCTCCAGGTCTCTGGCCCTTGTATCCTCATCGCTAGTTAAGTTTCTCTCCGTAGCTGTGCTTCCCTTTCTGGCTTCCTTCGCAGATCAGACACCCGTGCAACACAACTCAGAGTTGCCTTTTTGCGTTTGGCTTTGATTGCTACATTTTTCTTGCTGCTAGTGATCCTGCCAGTCTCTCAAACTCAGAATTCATCCCTGGTAACTCTAAATTAAAATTATTTTTTATAAATTGCTTTTTCATTCCCACTTACCTATTTTTATGTAACATAACATATATTTTTATGTTGTTATTTTATTTCCATAGCATATATTTATTATGTACTCTTTAAATATATGTTTATGTCATAGATCCTAAGTAGACACATTAAACATAAGCATTTCCTCACATGGTTATCTTTTTTATAGGACACTTAAAATCTACTAGTAATTCTTCAAGACTACAGGACATTGCTGTTAGCCATCGTCATCATATTGCAGAATCCATCACTTGATTTGTTTCATCTCTACTTTTACAAGTTCAACTTTTTTGTATTTTACATAAAAGTGAGAACATGTATTTGCGTTTTTGTGTGTGTATGTGTGTGTGAGGATACCTGTCTTATTCAATGTACAGTAGTTCTTTCTGTCTTACCAATGTTATTACGAAGGACAGCATTTCTTCTTTTTAAAGAAGGAACGATATTGCATTTTTGTAGGCATTTGTCTGATTTGCTGTTGATGGGACACAGGTCAAGTTCAATCTTGGCTACTCTGAATAATGCGGCAATGACTGGGAAAGTGTAGACGTGTTTTTGTTCTACCAATTTCGTTTTATATGTTATGTGTGACCCCAGTACATTACTGGATCTAAATTCAAATTCTTGAAGAAAGACAATTACTGTCTGGTATTCCTGAAAAATTGCTAGTTGATTTTAAGTGTTCTATAAAAAAGATAACTATGTGAGAAAATGTATACGTTTAATACATTACAATATGGATTTCTCCCATGCTTGATTGACCTAAAAAACTGGGTGTTCTCTGAATATATTTTTATGAAACTATTTAAATGCACTTCCTGTTTAGAAAAAAAAGTCCAGCTAGCTACCAGCATTCATTCAATTTTAAGTGATTGAGAATTACTTTGATTTGTAAATAAAAATGCCACTATTCAAAATAGATGTTATGAACAGAATGAAGCCTTTTGTTTCCAAAGACTGTTCATATACTGGAGTGATCACAAACAATGCAAAGAGTGACATATTTCATGGTAAAACCTGGGTAATGTTAGGACTGTAACCCACTGTCTATCCAAGAGTAAATGCTGTAGCCAGCAGCACAAACTGCATATTCTGGGGCAAAAGGGAAAGGACAGGGCGGAAAAGAATGTGCTTGCTATAGATAGTATTTCCAAAAATCAAAAGAAATAGAGCAATCTGCCCAGGGTACCTCTGCTCATAGTGAGTGTTACCAATTAAAAGTTACTTTTACACATTTTTGTATTCATAGAGTTAAATATGTATATTTTGAGATCCGAAATATTGGAAATGATATGTGTGAATGATTGGCTGAAATTGTGGTTTTTTTTAAGAAATGACTTTTATGTTCATTTTAGTCATTTTGCCATCCATAAATTTGCCTATGAAATGTTTCTGGTCATCAGTGCATTTTTCAGCAGTCTCTATTTTTTTTAATGCAGTACTCAGGGTTAGACCCAGGGCCTTACACATGGCTTATCACCTACATTCACTCCCAGTCTCTAATTTTTTAAAAAGCATTTGGTCTGGATTAATTTTTCAGTAGGTAAGTGGAGGTATTAATATGTGTTATTCTTTTTACTTACCTATTAATCTAAAATGATTTTAGTAAGGTTATTCAATACATGATAAATTCAATAAATTTAGAGAATTTTTTAGGAGAAAGTGTTATCTATTGTTGCATAATACATTACCATGAACATAATGACTTAAAGTAAGATATTCCTTTTACCACAACTTGTTGATCAAGAATTTAAGCACGACATCGCCAGGCTCTGTGCATTATTGCCTCTCAGAAAATTGCCACTGAGTTGTCTGTTAAGACTGAAGAATCATTTCCACATTCCAGTGAAGACTATAGACCCAGAGGGTGTTGATAGTTAAATCCTTTAAGGATTATTTAAGAAAAGTATAGCGGTATTTCTCACTTACGGGTAAGTAAATGATTAAGCCATCCAACATCCAAAGAAGCATATTAGACACAGGCATGGAAAGAGCAGACAGGGCCATGACTGAGGCTGTTTTCAAATAATGCCAAGCACAGATGGCGGTTATTCACATATCATGTAACCATGCTTCCTATATTTTAGTGCATGCCTTGGTTACTTTTCTTTCCTTGCTGAGACAAAATACCCAATGCCCAAAATGGAGGAAGGAAAGGTTTATTTAGATTACAGTTTGTGGAAGTTTCAGTCTATACTTGGCTGGCTCCAAGGCAGAGTGGCACAAGGCAGAGGGCAACCATTCATGGTGGAGGTAGATAGCAAAAGCAGCAAGAGCAAAAGGGAGGAGTGGCGGCAAGCAGCCTCTTTCCCTCCCTTACACTGTAAGCAGGCTACCCCCACCCAGGGGGCATGTGGCATTCACATAATCTCCATTCCCTCCTCTTGCATAGGTTTAGAATGAATACAAAGTAATTACCCTGGATCCCTGCTGAATAACATAGTTAACCTAAACGTCTCACATTGACACAATGAACAATATTCCAGAGGATAAGAGCATGTCCCTTTGACCCCAAGATGCAGAACTTCTGAGTCAATTAGCCAAAGCTCTAGACTCCCCAAGTTGGCATAATGTATCAACAATAACAGTGCACATATTCTAATTTCAAATAAACTCATTTTGCTGTTGAGTTTGTTCTTTCCTAGTAGCAGACAATTTCAAAGTTCACAGAGTAAGAAAAGGTAATTATATAAAACTTGTTGGTAAGTCAAATACTCTGTATGCTTGGTAAGAATCCTTGTGAGTCATAAAGCTAATACATTTTTTATATTAAAATATATGAAGAATTTCTCCAATTCAACAATAAAAATCTTTTAAAATTTCAAAATAAAATATGGGTTCACTGTATTTGCTCTAGCATGGTAGCTGCCCTCCTATAGGAGGGTTTACTTCTTTTCCTAATTTTTCTTTTTTTTTTGGTACCAGGAATTGAACTCAGAACATTGCACTTCCAGGCAGATACTTTCTTTACCTACTTATATTTGCCCCAAATTTAGTCTGCACAGCCTATTTATTTTCTAATCTTCAATAGAATTTGTTACTTTAAAAAATATGGCCAGGGCTGGGGATTTAGCTCAGCAGCACAGTGCCTGCCTGGCAAGCTCAAGGTCATGAGTTCAATTCCCAGTACCGGAGAAAAAAACAAAAAACAAAAAATAAATAATAAATAAATAAAAATAAAAATAAAAAATATGGCCAAAGGACTTCAACAGACATTAGATTAAGGAAACTATACACAAGGCCAAAATGTAAATGAAATATGTTCAAATGAATAACCTTTAGGAAAATTCAAATCCACAAAGAAATAAAACCTCAAACCTATTAAGATGGTGAATATAAAAATAGAACAAAAAATAAACAACAAGAGAAAACAATGAATATTGATGAGGATGTGAAAAAACTGAAATCCTTGTGCACTGTTAGTGGGAATGTAAAATACTGAATGCACCGTGGAAAACAGTGTGTTATGCCCTCAAAAAATTATAAATACAGTTATCATATGGTATGTCTGTTCAAGGTTTGAATTTACAAGGACTCTAAGAAACAAAACCAAAAAGAATATGAAATCATATAATAAGATATGGCATTTCGGAAACCAACAGTACTCATAGCCTGTCATCTCTAAGCTCAAAGCCAGGATAGCTGTGCTATAATTCGTTCTGAGTCTGAAGGTTTGAAACGGAAGTGAAGGAGAGATAAAAACCTGGTGGAACTGCTGTTGAATGAGGGTAGGAGAAGATAAACGTCTTCGCTAAGGAAAGAGAACAAATTTGCCCTATTTTTGCCTTTTGGTTCTGTTTGTCCCTCAAGGGATTTCTGGCTACCTATCCCTATTTACTACAAGATATTTTCCTTAACAGATTTCTAATCTGTTCAGGAAACACCCTCAGAGACATACTCAGAAATGATATTTTACTAGCTATGTGTACATCACTTACCCCAGCTAATCTGATATCAAAAATTCATTATAAATTGGTCTATATTAAAGAATTCAGGGTTATAGAGGGATATTTTACATTCATATTCATAGTAGCATTTTAAATAATGCCAAAAGGTAGAATCAGCAATGTGTCCACTGAGGGGTGAACGGAAAATAAAATGTAGATATACATACAATGGAATTTTATTCAGCCTTAACAGGGAAAGGAATTCTGTTACGTGTTAAGGACGCTGAACTAAGTGAACTAACCCTGTCATAGATAAATACTGATTCCTAGAAGTTAACTAGAGTGGTCTGATTCACAAAGAAATAAATTGAAATTAAGATTTCTGAGAGGAAAGGGTAGGAGAAGATGGGGCATTCGTTGCTTAATTTATTAAGAGTTTCCAGTTTTCAGGGTAAAAATAGTACAGAGATGTTTGGTGGCTGTACAGCAGTGTGAATGTATTTATTATAGATTACCTGTACACTTTAAAATGGTTAAGAATGTAAATTTGAAGTTTTATGTATTTTACCTTAAAAGAAGCAAGCACTAATGTTTCCCATATATGTGTACAAGTATAATGTCATGTTGGGCCTGGTCATGTAATAATGAATCTACGTTGAACTACTAGTATCTTTAGAAATTTGAAGAAAAGAAAAACCTCTTACAGTGTGCAAGTCAATTGTAAATTCTCTCAAATGAAAACTACCTAAAGAGCACAAAGTCTAGATGGAATAACCAATGACCGTTTCATTTGAAAAATAAAAGAATAGCTACATGCAACCTTATAGGTTTAAACACTACTTCAGAATTTTTGTTAGATGTAAAATATTATAAGGTAATGTTTTGGCTGAAGAAAATCACCTACAGTGTTCATAGATATTGAAGTGTTCTTAAATTGAAACAAAAGTGGTAATTTATAAATTTCTGAATTTTCCCTGCATGATGGAGCATACCTGTAATTCTAGTACTCCGGGGAAATGAGGAGTGAGGATTCCACTTTTAAGTGCAGTGTGGAGAACATGGAGACTTAATGAAACACTGCCTTACAAAAAGTATTAAGACGGTAGAGGAGGTAAGTCAGTGACAGGACCGGGGTTCAATCTCCAAAACCAAAAAAAAATTATAAATTCTCCCTAAGCAATTGGTGTAATAGTTTATTCCATGCATTTTCAGAACACACCTCAGAAATTTTGTCAGATGATACCTTAAAGATATTAAGGTAAAAGAGAATTTCATTTTATAGAAACAAGCTCTGTTTCTAGGAGCATTCTGCAAAGACAGGTATAATATTGTAAGTGTACTGCAATTTCCTTTCTGTCTTCAGTTAGGATTATTTTTTAGAAAGTCATCTAAAATTTACCCACTGGACATTAATCACATATGTAAATTATCCCAGTGGGATCATTAAACATTAATATGATTCTATCAGAATGCATGTTGAATATTTTGTTTGCATGTAGGTGTATCATTGTTTCCCTGTTATGTCTTTTTGTTCATCAAATCTTCCTAATTATACTTACCTACTTTGGCTATAATTTTTCCCCTTTTCTGCTAATCTGCATTTCTTTGACCCTTGGTTGGAAAGATCCACCTTCACTTGCAATTCCAGATAAAACTTTCCAAACACCTATGAGTGGCCTCTTACGTAACCCTTTATTACTTTTATTTTGTTCTTACTATTCCATCAATTTACATAATTACTTACATAGTCATTCTGTGTCAATATTTGTCTTGACCATTAAATTGAAGATACCTCAGTTCAAGGACTGCTTATATTTACTTTTTCACCCAAGCAAAGTTTGCCACATGTTAGATAATCAAAAAATTTACTGACTAAATAAATCAGTGTTGTCTGCCCTCTGTAACAACCAAAGATTTTCCATCTCTGAAGTAAAATAAAAGTTATTGGGGCTGGGGATTTAGCTCAGCGGCAAAAGCGCCTGCCTGGCAAGCGCAAGGTCGTGAGTTCGGTTCCCGGTACCAGAGAAAAACAAAACAAAACAAAAAAATTATTTTCTTCTTTCTTTCTTTTCCATTTAGCATTCAACAAATATGTATGGAGTATACACTGCCTGTCAGACCTGAACTAAGTGCTGGGTGTACAGCAAAGAACAAGAGAATTACACTCCCTGAAACACGGACATGTTGGTACTAGTTAGATGTATTGGGCTTTCTTGCTACTAAGGCAGTGTTCATTTTGATGGACGTAACCTTAAAAACTTACAAAACAAAAACCCTCACAGACACATCAGTGTTTGCAATATAGATTCTTCTTTCCAAGTACAAAAGTAAAAAAAAAAATGGAATACGATTTTGTTATATTTGGTGAAATTTAGCATCTACCACATTTCTATACACCATACTGAAATAATTTCAATGTGGTACTTGATATAAAAAGGATAAGTACATGAGCAATGTATATAAGATGTCTCACTTGTAAATGAAAAGAGAAAAAGTATTTAATGAGATAAGTCACTGGTCATTTAAATTCTAAGCATTAAATTGCTCAAATAGTCGGGCATGGTGGCGCACGCCTGTAATCCCAGCACTTGGGAGGCTAAGACAGCAGGATCGCTGTGAGTTCGAGGCCAGCCTGGGCTACAAAATGAGCTCAAGGCCAGCCTGAACTGCATAGTGAGACCCTGTCTCAAAAAAAAAAAACAGACAAAAAAAATTACTCAAATAGAAATTCATGTTTATATTTAAATATATCAGATGGTGTACATCAAAATAAAGCTAAACAAGGCTATGTTCTTGCGACTTTCCCATTTGTTGTAAAGGCAGATAATATTAGAATGACAAACCTATGGATCAATTTGAAGTCTAAACATCGAGATATGAAATAAAAGGTTATTATTATGCTAGGCTATAATTAGTTCAGTAATCCTTTGTTAGGGACATGTTTCCCCATCAGAACAGGATTTTTGACAATGTACCAATAACAATGGTTCAATTAGCAATAAAATGTGTGACTTCTTACATTTATGTGGCAGGCATGTGATACAGAAATTTTTCAGAAAGTTCAGGAAGGTATTAACTGAATTGTCCGTTGTAATTGGCCAGTGCTTAAACTGCTCAGTGAAGTTTTCCTAAGTGCTCTGGAGCAGAGCCACTATAGAGCGGGCCAGCCATTACTCTCAATTTAGACCATCAGCTTTGGTCCATTTACTGAGTGGTGAGAGCAGAGCAATTGATTCTTCTGAATCTCTGCCAGTTCTGCCCCATATAGTTTATCCCAGCCATGTGCATTCAGCTGAATATTATTTTTGGACTTAAACAAAAATCACTCTACCTTCAACTCAGTAAGCATAGCTTCTAAATAAAGGTCATAATTTGAGGAGCTGAGATTCTTTCAGTGAGGCAGCAATTAACCAACCTAACAAGGTTATTTTTCCTTTCTTATAAGGAACCCTATATAAGCATTCTTTATGGATGTGATTGGTGTATTTTCAGTAATAAATATTTCCATATTTTGTGACATACGTACTTAATAGTTATGCTGTATTTTATGTATAGAACAAACGTACAAAGAGTTTGTTGTAATGTCTCTTTTCTGTTGAGCAATTATAATAATCTTTGCTATGTTTTAACAAAACTGAGGCACTAATATATAAAACACAATTTATAATACAGTTTAAATTAAATATATCATAGTACTTTTTCTCTTTAGGAACTGCATAGTATTGGCAGAAAATGGATACATCATTCCTGAAAAAAATTCAAGTGAGTTATTTTCAACATTTTGATTTTAATGAGAATTTGGTTATGTTTATGTATATGCATATTACACATTGGTGCACTTGCTATATATGTGCATATATAAATGTGCTTATGAAACACAGGAAAAGTAAACACTAAAGAAAGCTATGTTTTGCTAATTGATAGTGATCCCCCTTAATACTTTAGTTATTTTTAGAAAATTTTTAGAAGTTTTTTAGAATTTATGTTTTAATAGTAAGTTTTATATATTCAAGAGTATAGGAAATGCACATACACATCTTGTTTAATACTAAAATGAATGTTTGTATAACAGTCCTTAGTTACATAGCTTTCAAATAGTCTATGCTGTACTAGTTTCAGGAAACAATGCTCCATGAATATTTTCACATTTCTACACTGGCAGGGCTGAGGAAAGATTATATGAGATAACTAACTTTATTAAATATGCAAAGTTGTACTGTCTTTGAGATCAACTTTTGACATTTCTGTAAGAGCAAGATCATGAGATCATGCACTATCTGTCTTTCTGTGCCTGAATTCTTTTACATGACTCAAGGTCCTCCATGTCTATCCGTGTTGTGGCAAATGACAGCATGTTCTTGGTTATAAACAGCTGGGGAAAGCTCTAGGGGAAAAGGCATGGTCAGAAATCAAAGTTAAGGTACATTGCTTTTGGTAAATAGGAGCGATATGCAGGATAAGTTTTAATATTATATGGTATAGAATGGTGAATATAATGGAAAAATGCATTGCATATTTGAAATAGCTGCAAGCTAGAATATTGAACATACTCATCATAAAGAAATGCAGATGTGAGGTAATAGCTTGAGTTGTTCATTACCCAATAAATATTCACAGGAATAAAATTGTCATACACATCCCCCATTAATGTGTGCAAATAGCACCAGTCAATCAAAAAATAAGAATAATTTGGAATAAAATATCTACACAATAACTGTTAGATATTATGATTTTACAGTAGCTCACTGTCATCCTCTATGGTCTGGTTTTTTGTTTTGTTTTGTTTTGTTTTTCCAGTGCCAGGAATTGAACTCACAACCTTGCACTTGCCAGGCAGGCGCTGTGCTGCTCAGCTAAATCCCCAGCCCCTATGGTCTGTTTTGTAGGGATTTGACTAGTGAATTGAGTCGAATACAAACAGTGCTCATATCTTAAAGACCTTTAATACTGTTCTGATTTCCTACTAAATCTCTAGGATGAAAGAATTACAGAGGCTGCCACTTTTTTCATAGACTCATCACACGTCATCCGGTGAACAGAATGATCTCCAGGCCCGTCCATTGAGTCCAGTTAAATGGTGAGGTTTCGGGTCTTATTGAATATGTTTGCTCCTTCGTTCTCAAATGATTTTTAACTTTGCAAGCCAGTTCAAAAGCAATAATATCGTGCACAAAAGAGAACTCCATTATAAATTCTGAAGGTCTTAATGGAAGTAACAGCATAATGATATGATTTTATGCACAAATCCATGCCAATGATTTTGCAAATATAAGTGTCACACAGATATTTTATAAAGCACAATCTATCAATCAAGGGCAAAAGCAATATAGATAGTTATATTTCTGTCAGTGAGATAGAATTCTTAACTCGAACTATCCCACAAAGAAAACTCCAGCATAGACTGGCTAAATGGTCAAAGTTTCAAATCTTTATGGAAAATATAGCAGAAAATTATCCGAACTTTTCCAGAGGTAAAAAATGAGAATCTACTCACTATTCAATATGCGAATTCCATGCAGAGCTGCAGTAGACATTACCAGAAAGACAAGTATAAGACAAAAGCTTCTACAAAAATAAACATTTTTAACAAAATAGCAAATAAGATCTAATGATATAGAAAGCAAATAAGAAGAGTGATTTTACACATGCAAATGTTTCCAATTCAGAATCGGTTAAATATACTAGTAAAATTAACCTAGAAATACGAAAAGAATATACATATCACACACTTTAGAGATGAATCTTTATCTTTGATAAAAATATAGAATATTTGATAAAATATAAAGAACTTATAGATGATGAATGCCGAAGATGAGTAAAATTTATTTGATTGATAAAATAATCATTGATAATGATTATTTTAATAATCATTAAATCGTTCATTGATAATAATCATCATCGTTCATTGATAAAAATTATTTACCAAAACTTCACACATTTCCAACCACTTCATAAAAAACTATTAAATACTTTATCTGTGATATCATTAGAGTGGTAACCAAATCCACTCTCTCAACTTCTACAAATATTTGCAGTTATCAGCTAGTATGATTACAAAAGATGGATTCAAATTGCAAAGAGTAAATGAAAGTGTTTTCTACCCTCAGCTATAATGATTGTGCAAATAATAAATAAAAAGTCATGAAATTTTAGTTTTATAAATTAATTTACCTAGAATATTGTATAAAGGTTAAAAACTTTCAGTTAGAGATCTAGAAACTGAAAATCCAGCTATAGAAGTTTAAAGGCTTTACATTCTTTGAACTGTTAATTATATCAGTATATATATGTTTGTTGAAAAAGGTCAACTAAACATTTAAGCCTATTCTTTAATGTTTTATATTATACATGAACAGCAGTGCTCTGAAAAATCATATGACAAATTAAATGCAATTGCAGTTCCTTAAACTGGTAAGTGGTAGCATTAGTTTAACATAGGGAAAGGGGTAATGCATTTATTGTATCATTTGTATGATTTTCTCTATTCAATTATACTTCACTATTATAATGTTATAACATAAATCTTCTATTAAAGAAAGATTTCTTTGTCCTTTCACCCATCCTAGCTTTTTAAAAGAATTTCTACCTAATATTTTATTTTACTATTTTATTTTATTTTGTTATTTTATTATTTTATTTTATTTATATTTTTGTCACTGGGAATTGAACTCAGGGCCTCATGCTTGCCAGGCAGGTGCTATGCCACAAGTCAGCTATATTATTTAAATCTCTTAATTCATTGAAAATGAAGGTTTGTGCTAATAACAATTGGAGAAATTTTGATGCCCATACCTTGTACGCTGAGAAACTACTTTAAAGATAACAACATGTAATGTATTAACTATTGTTATTCATCTTTTATTTTGTTATGAAATTTTGTTTTACTTTTTTTTCCATAAAATAAAATTTAAAAAGAAAAGGAAAGGAGACTTCTTTATACGAACAAATGATGGGAAAAAAAATCTCAACACTAAACTTCCCATCTTCATCACTTGTCCTGGAACAGAAGACTCTCAGGATGCCTGTAACCCTCTCCTTTGTAGTCATATGTGTCACTTTCCACGTGTTACACATCCTTGTTCTCTTTGTTTCTCCTTTACAATTTCAGAGCAGCATCAGGTGTGGGGTGCGTCATAAGCCCCTACTCAGGCAGTGTAGATGGGCGTAGGTTCCAACCTGGGTCCTTAAAGGATCAAACGTGGCTTGTGCCCTTGAAGAATGAGTCTACTTGTAAAGGCTGGGGATTTAGCACAGCGGAACAACACCTGCCTGGCAAGCACAAGGTTGTGAGTCTGATTCCTGGTACCAGAAGAAAAGCAAAACGAAGAATGAGTCTAATCAACTTTGAATCAAAATTTTTGTATAGAAATAAAGTTCATTAATTTAATTGAAGACTCTACTTTTATGCTGGATCTTTTGAGATAA
The DNA here is from genome assembly GCF_000276665.1 of Chinchilla lanigera. NCBI lineage: Eukaryota > Metazoa > Chordata > Mammalia > Rodentia > Chinchillidae > Chinchilla > Chinchilla lanigera. The sequence goes on along the minus strand of NW_004955426.1, from coordinate 7,260,427 downwards.
TCCCTGAATAAATAATTCTAATACTAATTATAATAACAGTAATACTATTGACTGATATTTACATAATATTACTCATGTGCAGTGAAGTAGGCAAAGCCTATTAGCTCAACTCATAGATGAAATAAACGAGAGCATGAATTTTCTTTATTTTCAAAGCTTACAGAGCAAATAATATTTGGAACCAGAGTAGATTCAGGACCCTTTATTCTAAAGCCTGATATCTTAAGTGCAATATTGAGAGCATATTCAAGTTTTGTGTATGTTTTCATGTTAAGGAAGTATCCATTTAGTCTCATCATATTAGGTCTTGTGTATTGAATTGTATTGAACGAAGTTCTCTGTAGTAATCACGGGGATGCTCATATTTATCTCTTCAGATCTTCTTATTATTTAGAAGTGGGTTGAAACTCCCAAATCCTCATGTGTTTGGAAGTTGACTGGAAAATGCATGAGCTATGCTTATTAGTAGATTGATCCACTGAAAACTTCATAGCTGGGCACGGTTGCCAGGTGGCCCCTGGTTAGAGGAGGAGCCCTGTAGGGCTGACCTGGAAGGGTGTACAATATCTCACTGCCTGCCTCCTCTCTTCTGTCTGCTTTGTGGCTCCTATAACGTAAGCAGCTTTCTTCCGTGGCAATTGGTTTCCCCATGATTCAGCATTTGTGCCTTCCACTCATGCACCAAAACTTGTGGAACTGTGAGCCAAAGTAAACCTCCCATCTTTTAAGGGATAGGTGTTAGAAATGATCTCAGTGATAAGAACATGACTAAGATAGATGGTGTGAATATAGAAGATTTTATTAAAGGATCCTCTAAATGAGACAAAGAGTGAAGAGAGAGAAGGAAAGGGAGAGAAAGAGAATGAATTTTATAAAGATTTTCAAAGAAGAGAATGTTTTCCAATAATGTAAAGCAAATGATAGCTTAAAAAAACTAATTTTTATTTTTCAATTCAGTATTTGATTCCGACAGAGATTCTCAATTCATGCTAAAGTAACTGTGGGAGTTTGTTGGGGAAAGATGCCTAGAGTTTCAGAGGATTCATACTAACTAATAATTCTTCTTCATCAACAAGGGTAAAGGATTCCCTGGTAATGGAGAATTTACACAGAAAGTAACTGAATCAAGTATTTCAGTTGAGGAAACTGTCAATATTTACCTTCTTAATCATGAAATGGAAGTTTAACAATGAGGTTTATTGTATTCTTGTGAAAAACTTTAAGTTGAATCAAATCAAGTGGAATAAAATAGAAAATGCTAACACTGGGAAAGCCTAGGAAACAATTAGCTTAGATTGCTCCAATATGTCAACAATGTAAAACGTAAAAGGAGGGGAGGAAGTCGCTATGATTAGACAAATTAAAAACATGAAACGCCAGTACAACACATGTTTCTTGATTTGTCCATATATTTTAAAAAAGACTTGAGAATGGTATTCAAGGACAATTAGAAAAACTTGATTATGAGCTGTGAATTATGTAATATTTTACCAGTGATAAATATTTTAGATATGAAAATGGTATAATGCCTCTGTTCTTAGGAGCTACATGGTGAAGTGTTGGGGCTGAAGGTTGTGATAACTACAACTGAATTTTAAATCATGTAGGGAGAAAAAGCTTGTGTGTGGGGACACTATGGGGTGCACTGTAACTTCTTCAAATTTTCTACATATTAAAATTTTCTCACAAGGTGAAAGAAAATGTTGCACATATCATAAGGCACTTTTTAATATTCACAGTTCGCTGATCTTTCTTGAGCACTGCAGTCACTAGAATTGAAGCTGTGTAAGTAGATTTAGGACGCAGCTAATAAAGGTCAATACCATAAACTAGAGATAAATCTTTCACAAATGAAAAGGGGACCAAAAGATGGAGTGAGCGGGACAGTGGAAAGGAAGGGGAACTCAAAGGAATAAAGATGCGTTGTGTATATGCACCAGCTCTCCGTAAGGGATGTAATCACTAGACAATGCAAATATGCACAGATTAATTTTTTTTAATTTAAGTATTGTACAATCTTTCTATGTTGTGCTGACAGCTTAGCAAGTATTTAATAAATATTTTATAAAATCATATGTACAGGTCGTGTTTATACCTATCTTAACATTTTGCTTGTGGTGTTCTCTTCTTTACTGTGATTTATTTGCCTTAAAGATTTTCTTTTCTTTATTGCTGATGTGATTCTTTTTATCTCCCAGACTGTGATCCTCATGGGACTTTAAATGCCATTCTTTTGTGTCAGTAAAGCTATGATAACTTCAGCTGTAGCTACATATAAATATGTACAAAAATTTGTATTTGAAGAAAGTATTTTCAACTCTAATGGTATCCCTTGTATTTTAACCATCTTTACTTCAATAGAATGTGAGAGTTCTTTTACACTTTAATTAAATTCATGGTAGGAGGTATTTAATTAGAAGTCAGGCAAGAGAATAAAGTCTAAAATAAATTCTGTTTACATAAACTTAATTTATATATTACTATATGCAGAGATGCCAACTAATGTATGGGTGAACATAAACAAATACAACACATAAAACAAACCTTTAGGGGAATTTAATTGAGAGAGATCTTTAGATCTGTATTTGTCATACTACCCTTACACTGAAAGCAAATGGTTTAATGTTACTAATAGGAGCTGTAATAGGAAAATGTATTTTGATGTTCACATTATAGATGATATTGCCTTATATAACACTTCTCACATTAATGAGGTAGCAGCTATTTCATGTTCAAAGTTGTTAACAGAATCTCCATAATTACAAAACCAATTAATCATGAAAGAATTCATCACTGTATAAAAATGCAGGAAAAATAATTACATGTTCATTAAGAAATATATTTTACTGCTTCCTGTACAATGCAGTGGGCACTATTTGGATTTGGATATGAGTTATGTATTTGTATTTAACAAATTGCCACAAAATCACAAATTTGAAAAACTACGAACATATTTTTATGGCTTCCAAAGGTAAAATGCCATTTAGCAGAGACCTTTCCTTTCATTCTCACCGGGCTGTAAGCAGTGTGTCAGGTCAGGTTTGTATTTCAGGTAAGCTTAGGACGTCATTCTACAATCATGCACCTGTTGGCAGAATTCATATCCTTACACGTAGTGGTGCAAATCCCACAGCTCTGTCTTCAGTGCCAGGAGTAAACTGACTTCAAATGGTTCCTTCTCTAGTAATGGCTAACTGATCAGGTCAGATCCGCCAAGATAATCTTCATGTTGATAAAATTAACTTCTAATGTTGAGTAATATTACACAAATATAATATCCTGTTAAATATGCCAGTTCTTTGAGATCTGAAGGCAAGATACTATTAAGAGGGTGCAAACCAGGGACAGGAATCTTGTAGGAGAAATGCACTTTGAAATCCCACCTACTGCAACAGGTACTGAAAAATCTAGACTCGCACATTGGGACCTGGGAAAACCACTTAGGTAAATGACAAAGAAACATGGTTTGTCAAGCATGGGTGTATATCATTCCCTGCTGCCTTATTGCTCTAATGCATGCAATCTGGAATCAGTCATCATCATACTCGACCTGTTGGACTGACCTTATAGCTTTCCAGTTGTTTCTTTGCTTTTTCTCTTGTATTTTGTAATTTTTTCCTCTCAATTGTTAGATATAAATTCAACTGCATCACGTATTTTCTCAAAACATTCCTGAGGATTTCCCTCTAATCATGAGTAAGTCTGTTGGGTACAGCAGTCCCACCCTCTCACCCCTTTTGAATTTGTTTATTTCTTCTTCTTTTCTAACTTACTACATTCCCATTCCATCAACTGGCTTTGAAGCTATTCTTAGAAAAGCTGCTCTCTGGGCTGGGTGACTCCACACTTGCAATTACTTTTAATGCCCACTCTCCAGACATGAACTGAACATGAAAGATTATTGAACATATTATTCAACACATAAGATAGTCACATGTTATATCCATCAAATTTTGGCTTAAGTGTATTGTATCATAAAAGAAAAAGAAAGAAAATCTTGATGAAAATCATGACGACATAACATTTTTAAAATTCCACAATTGATGTGGCAACCTATATGCCAACTTTCTGCTGTAAGAATTAAGCTTATCCAACATTTATCATTAGGTTATTATCTCAGAAGTGGATCCATGCTGGGTTTTTTGTCACCTTAAATTAAAAATTATGACAAGCTGGTAGTCATAGAAAAAACAAGCCTTCACTTAAAATGAAAATGGAAATTCATACTATCCAGGTCATGAAAAGATAATTTGATGTTATATTTAAATTAACAGCATAGAAAGTTTTTAGAGCTATGTCTTGTTATGGAGTCAAACTTGCAATTCTTTTGTGGCAGCCTCCTCAGTGCAGGGATTACAGGTATGTACCACTACACCTGGATAATAATGTAGAATTGGGAAACGTGTCTCTAATGCACCTCTGAATATATTGAATAGGTAAATATTCCTTAATAGGTATATTTATAAAGCATTCAAATAGTAACCCATCAAGATCTACTTTTTAGTGGGCAGATATCATGATAAACGAGTTAGGTTTTTACTACACTGAGTTAGGCACATCAAGTACAATAAATATTAATGGCAAAATTATGGTTTAGACCTATAAGGTTTTATCTCATAAATGGAAATTCTTCACTGAAGTTTGAGTGAGTTCAAAAGGAATCCAGGAAAATCTGGTAAGAGAAAACTAAAATAATATTAAAGAACAAAAGTAACAAAAGGCACTACAATAGTAACTAGATAAATAAATCAACAAGCAAACTCATACTGAATAAGTGCGCCAAATCAAGCCAGGCTAATAATCAAGACCTGAATGGCAGCAGAAAATGATTCTGACACTTGAAAAACCCCAATCCAACTCCATCTTTGATTTCCCCAGCAGGAGCATTGCCCTGAAGAGCAGGGATAGAACAAGTCCTAAATCAAATCGTAAGTAAGTAATTCACCTAGAATAAAGGCTTTGCACTCAGACCCATATTTCTGCTAAAATGGGATACCAACCAAAGCTGTGTCTAATGTTTTTTTTACATGAGATGGGTTAGAGAAATACTTGGAAAATTTTTCTGAGAAAGGAAAGAGCATCAGAACAATGGGAAGAGAATTACCAGGCTGAAGGCAGACCCATAGGAGAGCCAATCAAATTAACAAAGCACTGAGATTTGGACGGCAACTAAGAGAGCTGGAAATTTATGAAGGTAGAAGGGAAGCACAACAATTGTCTCTAAAGAATTAAAGGCTCAAAAGCTGCTAATTAACTTGCTTTCATTAGTCTCTTTGATTATTCTAATAGGATAATTGGACACTGGCATTGAAAAATCCAATATCTCCAGATGAACCGTAAGAAAACAGTACCTGAATGACACTGATAGAGGTGAATACTGATTACAGATGAGGCGACCTCCCACATCCCTCAGTGAACAAGAAAAGCATGGTAATAGAACACTTTTAAAATCAAGAACACTATTGATAAACACATTCTGATCATGAATCAATTCTGCAGGAAAACTTACTTTCAATTTTTTAATGTATGCATCAGCAGTGGTAGAGCAGTGGGCCTCACACCTGTTACAGAAGGTAGGAAGATTGTAAGATTGGTTTTGCTCACACCATACTAGTTCTGAAGGTCCTTTCTCCATTCCAGAATATGCCCAATATCTTGTGTCAGTCATGAAAAACTAGACTACTTTTAGGTGATCAGGAAACTCCACATTTTAAAAATATAGCCAATAAAGTTTATCTCCATATATTCTAAGTCTACTCTGGCAGATTTATTATAGAAGAATGGAAGGGAAGGGAAGGGAAGGGAAGGGAAGGGAAGGGAGGGGCAACGGAAGGGGCAAGAATATCCTGTCCATGTGTCTACCTGGGCACCCTCAGTAAAGTCTAATATTCACAAAACTACACAGACCCATAAACACACAATGTTGCCAATTGGCTTTTTACTGCTGGAATATGAGAGTTACAGTCAGGGATGTCAAAAGCTGAGGGAAGACTTTAACAGTAGAGAAACCAAACAAGCAATGAGCTGTGGGAATGGGGGAATTGGAGGAAAGAGACAAGTCTGGGATCAGGAGAAATATATCAAAGAGAAAACAACTAATATTACAGTTAAAAGAAATACATCAATATAACTAGAGCAGTATTATATGAAAAGAAATAAGACAAGTATCTTAAAATATAGATTTATATATCATTTAAGATATGGAAGATGATACTTTGGAAATTTTGGAGAAAACATAGTAAAAATAACAAAATGGTAAAAATGAAAAAGATAAGAGAAATGATAGCTATGCTATCCAATACCCAAATAACACAATACTGGCAGTTGCATGATTCCAAACCAGAGGCTAAAGTAAGCAGAATATTTTCAAAGAAACAATATTTAAAAATTCGATATGAAAAGTGAGATTTTACAGATTTAAAGGGCCCACTCTTGCCAAGTAGAGTGAATGAATCTCTGGCTAATTCAAAGACCCATCTGAACAAGAGGAGCAAGGAAAGTCACATGATCTTCGGGAAGCATGCAGAACACAAGGGGATTAGATACGCAAAATCAAGATTCAAAATGGAATCAGTCTTATTTTTATTTTATTTTATTTTTGGTTTTTCTTCAGTACCGGGAACCAAACTCACGACCTTGCGCTTGCCAGGCAGGCGCTTTTGCCGCTGAGCTAAATCCCCAGCCCCCAGAATTAATCTTATAAGCGACAAAGCAGAGAGAAAAATGATTCATTGACTCTCCTAAGAAAGAAGACCTCCCGCCTACAATGTTATATTTGAGGTACGTACCTGGCACATCTTTAGCATAAAACAGTTATTTCAGCACCTGTTGTTGCTCAGTGTCTTCTTTCCCCTTCCTGCTAAGTAAGCTTCTAAAGGGAAGAAACAGCAAAAACATCAGAGGAGCTTTCAGGTAATGGATAATAAAAGCTTTTAGAAATGGATGTCCGTTTGTAACCATTACATAACAGACCTGGGGAGAGAGCAGCACTGGGATTAGTTCTTTTTATTAAAAAGTATGATAAATATATGTTTATAAATTCCAGAAATTTTTAGTAAGTTCCATAAGAATACAATCTTTCTGGATGAGGTATGACAAGCTTTTACCTTGTCAGAATAAGTGGTCATTGATTATGCGATCAGATACAGTAATATATTCATATTGGTAAAATGAAGAAAGGACATATAGGGAATGTTACAGGAAAAACACTTTAGTGTAATAGTCACTGTCACTGTACATTGCTAAAAGTCAAACAGTTATGAAATGACCACAAAATATGCATTTAGAAAAGTGAGAATGAATGCTAAAAGGAAAGGAAAGTGGAACTGAGTACCAAGGAAGCAGGCCTTGCCGGTGGAACACGGTCATCTCAGTCATAGCCGTGATTTAGAACTGGCTGATACCACTTTTGTTTGAAAGCATGCTCACTTCTTAATTTGGTTAAAAATTAAGAAATAGTACTGTGTACAGGATAAATAGTTTAGACAGGTCATTACTCAGTTGATGTGTCAAGTATCATAAATCTCTTCTTTAACCATCAGTAACTGAGCTTCTGTTCTGTATTTGTTATCATTCTAAGCTTTGTAGATGGATCATCAAAAATGGGTTCCACTCCATTACCCAGAAATATTCTTTTTTTATTTCAATTTGCACATTTGATCCAAACTGTGATTTATCTTACTTCAGGATCTATAGCTTTTGACTGAGAGAGGATTTATCACCAAAGAAGGTAACTATTAAAGAACAACTATCCCTTCATGTTTAACATATTTTTGTAGCATTGAAAGCAATTTATATGAATTAGTTAGGCTGCCTGAATGTAAAGAGAAGCTTCTATGACAAAGATGACTAAAATGATAAGATCAAGGTCCAAGGCAGTTTGTCACTGACAGCACTTTTGAATACATAATGGAAGAGTATGTTCCTCTTATCACAATGATACATTTCTTGTTGAATCTGCTGAAAACCCATACGGGCACAGTGAATAGACAGATTTGTAAATTAGACAGCAAATTAGCCACTACATTTACAGAGTAAGATTATTTTAAAGTAAAGAATTATCCTACTCAGTATAGATATAACGTTCAGAATCTTTGTGACAGTACATTATAAAAGATTTGCCACTGTACTGACATTCAGATGATTTCACTGTAAAGTAAGATAAGCAAAACACAGAGTGTCAGATTTTGCTCTTGTATATGTAGAAACAAGAGAGAGAGAGAGAGACTGTGACAGAGAGCCAGAGATGCAGGAAGAAAGGAATACTGGGTGAAAAAGTAGACAGAAAAGAGGGGAGTGGAGGCAGCTGTAGTGGCTTGAAAATAAAGGATGTATGCTTCAATTATTATTAAATATAATAATATCACAAAACAAAGGCCATTATTCTATGCAACTAACATGCAGTAATAAATATTTTGAAAAAATGGAAAAATTCTTTTAAAAGTAACAGAACAAAAAAATCTCATGACATTTCATGAATACATTTTCTTGAGTTGAAGTATGATTAACCAATTTATTTAAAAATTTGCATTTTAGTATTCATACACAGTGTCTCAATTTTTTAAGAGTAATGTATAAAATATATTACTGAATTTAACTGAAAAAATTTTCACTGTATATTGTTAAAATTTGGAAAATAACATTTAAATTATATGTAAAGATACAGTATTTAGCTTAAATATTATAAACTGTAAACATACTGTTGCATTTTGTACAATGGAAACAAGTTTAATGATATAACAACATATAAAGCAAAGAGTGATAATAATACCAAACAAGACATACTTAATCATCTTGTGCTCTTAACTTGCCCACAATAGGTCTACTTAAAAATCATTGAATTTCACTAGTAGAGAATTCAGTCCAAATCCAAGAGTTTACTGAGACTCTGTGGCTCCAGATTTATGTTCTACTCATAATTATTTCAGTTATTAAAAATAATTCATAGTTACCAAACATATTCATATAACTAAAAAATAGATATGTGCTGCTATGCAGCTTTGAAGTGATATTTGTGTTTATGTAATATGATAGATCCTTAAAATCCACTCACTTCTTCTGTTCTTCTGTCTTAAATTTTGCCTATCCAGATGCAATCCCTACTTTCTAAGTGCCGAATGTAACTGAGATTATTCAGGTTAATATTAAAATTTGTATAGATAAGTTTTACACAGAGGCCTCACTGTACATTTTAAATTATATAGATTCATTCAATTATATTCTTAAAGATAAAACACTATTTAACCTTTAAACTATTTTAATGATTTTCATTGTATTTATCTTATACTAATAATAAAAGTCTACCTCTTGAGCAGTGAAATACTTGATTCATTATTTGCTATAGTGTGAGTGCAATCATGACGAGCTAACCTGAGGCGTTTAACGTGTGACTGATGTAAGACAGGCGATGTTAGTTTTGGTGGAGTCTCGCATGAAGTTAGGTTTGACTGTAGAGCCAGTGTCTACTGGAGTGACTGCTTAATAGCTCAGAGTTTCCAGGTAACCATCTGTAAATTATGAAAGGCAAAAAAAGAGCACCTATAACATAAGCTTCTTATGAATATTAAAATAAGATAACATACAAAAGTAAAATACAGGGCACTTCCTGACACTGAACTCCCATGTGCTACATCTGAAGCGATGATCCTTTTACCACTGTAAAATTAGCAACAAAAAATGAAAATCAAAGATAAATACATTATTTTCACTGACAAGGCTAACAGTTACAGTGCCTGTTCTAATCATGTAACACTAAGTGCAATTCAGTAAAATTTGAAGATATAATTTTACTTAAAATTGTTAAAGTTGTTTTAATAATGATCATTAGCTCTTATGGAATATAGTTCACTTTTCACAAAAATATATTGTGGATTTCACCTGTCTGAAAAATTAGAGGCATAGGTATTCTTGGATTGTGCTGTTTGTTCTTTTCTTTGGACTTATTTGTGTTCTTACTGAAATCTCCTGATTGAAAAAGATAAGTTTTTTTTTTTATATTTACCTATCTCATATTGGATTGCAATTTCTACATCTCACACATGTTTAACATCCGAGGCTTGATTTAGAATTGAACGTTAGTTCTCAGGTACAGTCTATGCTTCCCAAACTGTCTTTGTAACACATAACTGAAATAAACATGAATGTGAAAATATCTTAAAAATTAAGCAAGCATGTTGTGAATTCATTCTTTACATTCATTCTTCCTTACTCAAATGCAAGACAATGCTTCCCTGGAAGGAAGAGCATTCTCTGAGTGTTAATTTTGCAATTATGGACTTTAACCTGACTTCTCTTTATATTGCTGTTGTTGTCCCTGCCTTCTGCTGCCATCACTGGGCTCTGATTCATCTTCTCTTGAGTTCCAGGGGCACTGCTGTGCTGGATCAAGGCACTCAGAGTTGGGTAACATTCTCCCTTTTGATTTCCAGGCAACCATCTCACAACTTTTTCTTTTTTTTAACACTGTCTCATCCTTGTGCATTGTATTACCTACCCTGGAACATATTAGTTTGTGGCAATTCCTATTTGATAAGTGAAATCACTGAAAAAGTCTAGTGAAAAATATCATTCATAATAGCATTAAGAAATTAAAATGTTTAGGAATAAACCTAGCCATGGAAGTGAAAGAACTCTACAAAGAATACTATACTGAAGAACTCTACAAAGAATGGATTGAAGAAGATATGAGAAAATAGAAGATATTCCTTTTCCTAATTAAATAGAATCAATATTTTCTAAACGGCCAGACTTCCAAATCTGATACACAGATTTAACACAATTCCAGTGAAAATATCAACAACATTCTTTATAGAAGTAGACAAAACAATTGTAAAATCCTTATGTAACCTGAGGAGACCTAGACTATCAAAGTAATACTGAGTAACAAGAAGAAAACAGGAGGCTTCACAATGTCAAATTTAAAGTTATATTATAAAGCTATGACATTGAAAAGAGCATGGCCCTGAGGGGGGGGAACAGACATGCGGATCAATGGAACTGAATAGAGGATGCAGAAACAACCAGGCACATTCATATATTTGAATTTTGATGAAGGATCCAAAAATGCCCACCAAGGATAAATAGCCTCTTTAATAAATGACATTAGGAAAATTAGCTATTCACATGCAGACTACTGAATCTGAACACATTTGTTTCATCATATACTAAACTAAAATTTAAAAAATGACTGACAATCTTCTGGAAGACAAAATAGTTAAACCTCTTTAAAGCATAGGCATAAGCAAGAAGATTCTGAACAGAACCCCAGTGACACAAGAAATAGTAGCAAGAATCAACAAAATAGACCATATAACTCTAAAATCCTTCTGCACAAGAAAGCAACAACCAACAGGATTAAGAGAACACCTACAGAAGGGAAATAGAAAATTTGTCAGCTATTCCTCAAAGGACTAATATCTAGAATATACAAAGGATATAAAAATAGACTCCCCTTGAACAAAAAACAAATCAAAATATGGGCAACTGAAATGAATACATATTTCTCAGAGGCACTAAAATAACCAGTGACATGTGAAAATGTGTTCAACATTACTGGCCACAAGAGAAATTTAAAACGTGGTGAGATTCAATCTTATTCCAGGAAAATGGCTATTAATCAAGAACGCAAATGACAGTAAATGCTGGTGAAACTGCAGAGATACTGAGATCTTCCTTTTTTGTTAGTGGAATATAACACAGTACAGCCACTGTGGAAATCAGTATGGAGAGTTCTCAAAACCTAAAAGAAGAAATGTTATTTGACATAGCTACTACTCTGGTAGATATTTTCCTGAGAGAATGGAAGACAATGTATTATAGTAATACATGCATGCCAATGTTTATAATGGCATAAATCATGATAGCAGAATCTTGGGAGCAGCCTATCTGTCAATCAACCAATGAATGGACAAAGAAAATATGGTATTTATACACAGTGGTGTACTGCTGTGCCACGAAAAACAAATGAATCATTCATAGGAAATGGATGTACCTTAAGACCATAATATTAAGTGAAATGAATCATAAGCACAAGATTATATATCTCAGAGAAACCCAAAATATAAACAAAGAGCAAGATTTGTGGATAGTAGAAAGTAGGGAAATAGATCTTTTTCAAATGGAAAGAGATTCAAGAAATGGAGGGAGAGGAGTTTGGGACTGGACAGGGGTAAGAAAGAATTGAGATATGTTATGTACACGTGTGTACCTACTCCTCAAAATGTAACTCTTATGTAATGTAAACAGGAACTAAGAAAAAAACCAGAGAAATCAATAAATAAAACCAAAAAAATTTTATGAGAAGGAATCACAGACAAAGAACAGGACAGCAGAGTTTGTGAAGCCTACAGTTTGGTAGTCCTCAATTCAATGGGCCAGTTTTCCTTTCAGGAATCTTTCATTCACTGTCAAGCAGACCAAAGTATCATTCAAACTCCTCACCTCTCCTTTTGCTCCCTGCCTCTGTCTGCACTGACCAAGTTGCAAATTTCACAGGTCACTGAAAAGAAAAAGGAAAAGGTCTGAGATAATTAGCCTTGCTGTAATTTGAGGAGCTCACTCCAAAATTCAGGTGTTGCCATATCTCATATTAAGAGGCAGGGTAATTAGACCCTGAGGACCCCCTCTCTCACAAATGCAGAAAGAAGCCCTCTTAAAATGGCTGAGTGGAGAGAGTTCACACCCTGTGCCCTGCTGCCTTCTGCTCTGTGTCAACACAGCCTTATTCCCTCTGAAAAACACATTTCAAGGCAAAATTTTGGTAGCAGACATCAGGTCATCACCAGGCAGTGAACATGCCAGCTTCACGATCTGAAACTTGCTAGTCTCAAGAGCTCTGAGGAAGAAATGACTGTTCTGTATAACGTGCCTACTCTGATAGTTTTTCAGGGCACCACAAATGGGCTGCACCAACTACAGAAGCTAAATTTCCTTTGTCTATCATCTTCTACATAAACAATACATTGTCTTTGTGCCCTCAAAGCATGCTAGGGAGACATAAACAAATGCAGCTGGGCTCTTCCAATTGCTAAGAAATAATTATAATACTCCCTGGATCTACCTCTCCAAATACTGCTCATTTTCTAGGACAATGCTGACATATGATTATGACCAAATCCATTTCTAAAACAAACAATGTGAAAAATTCTACATTCTTTCCTTCTTCTCACATATAACATCGCATTATAGTAATTATGATTCCACTTATATGAAAACATAATAGTCAATTTTACCATTCTGCAAATGATTGTAATGACACTAATGCATTTGGCAGAAAGGAATATCATTATATTAGAAAAGTCTAAAAATTTCTTTTCACTGAGCTATGTTTCCCTTTAAGTGTTTTTATTCCATTTCATTTATGCTACAGAAAAAAATATAACATTAATTTTAAAAAATTTGGCTATTTCAGAGAATTACCTGAACATGCTTAACCCTCTTCATTCTTTAAAGATCAAAATTCAAATTCTTTCCTTGGCATCTAAAGATAATGTACTTATTACATAGAGACCCTCCCCTAAGATCACGCCAGGCATTTTTCCAGGTTAAAGATGGTGCAGATAGAGAACCACAGGGAAAGCATAGATTTTCTCTTTTTCCCTTGTTATGGTTTTTGTCTGGGTGTCCCCCCAAAGCCTCATGCGGTCATGGGGCAGGCTTTTGGAGTTTGATTAATTATGGGTGTGAGCTACACCTGCCCTGGGGTGGATAGTTTGCATATGTAAGGGAGAGGAAGAGGCTGCTTGCCTCCATTCCTTCCTTTTTTGTGCTTGTTGCTTTTGCTGTGTTCTGCCGCCATGAGCTGTAGCCCTCTGCCATGTGCAGTGTGTCTTGTAACCTGCCAAGTATGGACTGAAATCTCCACAAACTGTAAGCAAAATAAACCTTTCCTTCCTCAATTTTGGGCGTAAAGTATTTTGTCCCAGCAACGAGAGAAAAGTAACCAAGACATCCCTCAAACTGTTTGCCTCTAAATGTGTGCTATTGATCCATTCAAAAATTCACTTAAGTCACACATTTGCCATGATGGATGGATGACCTCTGGTTTCAGCCCTCCTTCTGTATCATGTGACCATTGCTCCATCTACCTCTCACAAGGTGCAGGAGTCACACCAAGTCGAGTTGTTATTTTTTAGTTTTACAGCAGGCTTTAGGTCAAATGTCGTTAATAGCTTCCCCTTTCAAGAAGACCCTTTTCCTCTTATAGATTAAGTAACACATGTGACCTTCTTCATGTAAGAAGGTGACATCCTGTCACATAAACTTGCAAATGTTCCCAAACAAGCTCATTAGCAACTAATGATGCCAGAGAGTAACTTTTAAATGTCAATAAATACATTTTACATCCTTCTGACAATCTTTGAAAAGCAAGCAGGGAAGTAATTATCAGAGGTATGCCTTTCTCTCCACACAAATTAGAAAAAACTGTAAAACTTGCAATTATGTTCAAAACGTAAGACAAAGCACTGCCTTTTTTCTCCCAGTATGTAAGAGTTTTAATCAGAGTCTAAACTTTAAGCAACCTAGTTACACAAAACTGTTGTTACATAATGAACACTGGCATGTGGTAAACTTTTCAGTAGTATAATCTTTGATTCCAACCTTAACAATGTCTCCAAACTCACTCAAAAACACTACTGGAGTGTCTGCACATACTCATAGACATACAGCCCACTTAAGACAATAATGAAAAAATGAAACACTGTTCAAATATCATCTTATACGAGTGACTTTGAAAACCTCCTTGGGAAGTTGACGAGGAAATGCTACATTTTTTGCGGCCCAATCCAGTTCAAGTTCCCATGTAGCCAATATAAGTGAAGCAAAATTTAAGGTTGTAGATAAATAAAAACTGCTATTTTAAAAAAGTTGCGGATATTAAAATAAGTAAGTATAACTGTAAAAAGGCATAAAACAATGAGTACTTGAGGTTTTCCAAGTGAATAAATATTTTACAGTATTTGAGAAACAAATTGAGATAATAATTGAAAGTATTTCATAAATATAGAAATACATAGTATAAAAATGAGGCATACAGTAATAGAATTTATGCAGAAAATAAGAACTGTCTTGTTAAGAAACATATATTTCAAGGCTTTAACCATTCAAGACTAATACAAAAAATCCTAAATTTCTGGATGTTTTAGTAAGGGGAGGTATTTCTCTAGGATTTGGAAAAGTGGGAAATATAAATTCCCAAATGGTGTGAGCGTGATTCCTATGAAGACACTAATGAATACTGGGTATAGCTATCAAATGATACACTAGTTCACATCTCATCTATGTTTATCATGTATAATTTCATCACTCATTTTAAGCGCATGAATTATACAGATGTGTGGTAGTGTTATAGGTAGCTGAGTTAGATAGAAATATTATAGGCAATCAGACAGGGCCAGGCCCTAGAAGGAACCAGTATGGAAGACAAGATACCTTGCAAATGGAAAGGTGGTACTTGCTTTGGGCCAGATCTCAAGACTAAAGATTAAACAAACACACTCTCTTACCTCCCAAGGGATGGATATCAGGGATTGACATTCTAAATAGATAGCAATCACCTTGAAGAGTCCTTGACCCACCCCTTACAGGAAAAGCCCCTGCTCTGTATTTATGCCCACTTGCTACATGACTCGCTTCCCCATTTGATCCCGGTTTAATCAGTTTTACCTGAACAATTCTTATTGGCTGACCATAGTTTTGTCCATTTCTCCCTACCTTGGACCCGCCTCACCTCCTGGTTTTACTCTATAAAAGTCCCTAGAAAAGACAGAGTCTTGGAGTAACCCACTCGGGGCCCCTTCTGTCCCTCTCTTGGACAGAAGCTTTCTTTTCCTCAATAAATATATTCGGCTTTTAACTTCCATTGTTCCTCCTAAAATTCATTCTTTGATTTTAGAGAACACGGACTTGTCCCAGATATCATTTAGGTTGGGGGTTTTTATTTTCCTGTATCAGTAGGAAGCACATTTGAAATTATTTCAGTTTTATCAATGATTGTTTGAATTTTATCCTAAGGCACTAAAGATACATGACTCTCCTGAAGTGTCTAAATTAAAATGCAATGGCATAAGAGAATTATTTGATTTTTGCTAAATGAAATGAAAAATGCAAGCAGAATCTGTGAAAACAAATATGGCACGGCTTGTGTGAAGATATGCATGAGAACTTTGTTTATATCTTTGGAACTTTTTAAATAGAAGTGGCATAAACATAGATGGCTGCAGTGTAATCAATTTAAGACTAATTTTATGGAAGTTTTCTTGATGTCTCACAACTTGACGATACTGTGAAATCACTCCTACACTTGGGATGTCAATAGTTATGCCATACTTTTGTTTCCATAGTCATTTTTTACTGCCGTTTAGCCAAGCCACATAGGAAGTATAGAGTGGGGTCTTCTATGCCGAAAGTAGTTCATTACTGCAGAAATTAGGTCAGAAAATTATATACCGTATTTGATTTCAAATTTAATTTTTCAGCAGATCACTTAATAAAAGATATATATGCCAATCCATCACTTTCATTACTATACTTTAATGCACATATACCAATGCAATGAAATAAAATAGTTTTAAAACTAAAGAAAGTACTCACATAAAGAAAAAACATTTTGAAGAAAGAGGGTAAAACTGCAATGAGGAAAGAGAAAACAAGAGTGTTTGCTACTTCTCAATAAAAATCTGGGGATCACTATATCCATTTGCTTATCTGTTTCAATGTCTCTTCTGAATGGTTCACAATGTACTTACAACAATTTCACAGTACAGTGCATGAGGAATGACCTTTATTCTCTACCAAAGAAGAAAAGAGGAGAACTTAATATAAAATATAAGAACACGTATCAGGGATCCTGTGGACAGTTCATTTTTTTCAGATATGTAGTCTTTTGTTTGTTTAAAGCACATTTTCTCTTTTTCTTGAGATAATCTTTATAAAGAAATCAACCTCAGCTATTGGTATAAATTTCACATTAGTTTGTCACCGGGATTGCAGGGAATATTGTTTTATATGCGTTACTCTCAAATATTTGGAGTTTAATCCAATCTGTTTGTCAACAGAAGCGTACAAGTTACAAGTAACATGTAAATAATATGAACACATTCTTTTAAATACCACTAGAGCTTACTATTATTTGTATATTACCTAAATGTAGTATAGGAAAATGTATCTTTCAGTAACAAGATATGAACTATGTGATTCATTTTATATCAGCTAAAATGCATTTAAAAGTCTAATTATGTTATAAATTCTAATTTGCCCTGAGAACCACTCTTAGATGCTTCTTTTTAACGTTCAATTCACCCATCTGTTGTATATAAGAAAAAGTAGCATAAGAACATCTAGTCTGTTAAAATATGAATAAGTTGAGACTGGATATTCAAAACTGTCCTATACTCCAGAAGAAAGAGCTTAAAAAATGAGAAAGGACTTCGATGGATTAATAAGAGGATTTGGATCAATGAGTTACATGATAATATCAAAAGATAATGACAAATCTCTGCCCTTTACAGCAGCTCGGCCTGTTTGAAACCCAGAAATGAAAGTAAAATAATATATTTTTTTGCATTACCATTCCAAAAGTTTAGAGGCTCTGTTGGTGAAACTAACCACAGTGCATGTTTTCATTCAATTCCACATTTGATTTCTTCTTGAGATACAGGGAAAGTGATTACACTTAGTCTTTCTACATATGGAAACTGTTGTAGCACTGCCTATCAAAGCAAATTACTGTTAAAAAGCAGACATGTATTTTCTCACAGTTCTGTGGACCACAAATTCAATCACGGTTGGTTTTTTGCGAGGTCTTTTTTTTCCTGGTATGTGGATGAGAATTTTCCTGTGTTTGTATATAATGGGGGAGGGAGAGAGAGGTCTGGTGTCTATTTTAAGGGC
This sequence comes from Chinchilla lanigera, assembly GCF_000276665.1. Classification (NCBI taxonomy): domain Eukaryota; kingdom Metazoa; phylum Chordata; class Mammalia; order Rodentia; family Chinchillidae; genus Chinchilla; species Chinchilla lanigera. The sequence continues at coordinate 7,242,538 of NW_004955426.1, read as the reverse complement.
ACTAGTGTAATCATAGACACAGTACTCTTATGATTTTGATTCAAATCTAATTATCTTTCCAAAGTTCCATCTCCAAATACAACTGCTTTGAGGCTAGGATTTCATCTCATAAATGTGGAAGGTATGTACACCATTCAGTCCATGGCACTGAATATATTAAAAGTCTCCTATATGCTTTAATATAATTTTTGTTATCTGTAGGCGCTATTTTTAATATTCTACAGGATGAATATTCAACTAAAACTTTCTAGGCATGTTTAAAACTATTACAACAAAGGTAAAAACATTTTAAAAACCTAAAAAATAAAGAGATTTAGAGATGCACCAGATCTTGGAATTAGATTATAGAAATGTCAATATGCAAACATCTAACATGATCGCTAAGATCCATGTCTTTGGTTTACCTAATACTTACGTATTCCTTCAAAAACCAATCTTGGCAAAGGTGTTAAAGCATTGCCCTAGATGTAATTAAGGTCCCAAAGTACTTGACCTTAAAATATTGAGATTATCTTCCTTGGAGCTGATCTAATCAGGCGTTTTCTTACAAGGGATAGCTTTGAAGAATGAGTGTGATTTGAATTTAAAGAAATTCCATGCAACCAGGGAAGCTACCTTTCATGTAAACACATTAATATATGATATGCTCGAATGCATATGAAATCACCTGAACTGAATTTATTTCAGTAATTTGTGGTAAATGTATCAAATACAGAAAAGAGAGAAAACAATCATTTTAGCTACATATGTGCATCATCAGAATATCATAAGGTATGGGATTTTTTTTCATTTTTTTAGGTTGGTAAATATGTTTTCCTCCTTTCCAGACATTTACTTAGCTGTTCTTCCTTATTTCTTTGAAATGCCTATTAGCAGAACTTCCTATATACTTGTGGATATTTTTTTCCTTTTTATTTGGTATAAATTATATGTATATACAGTATTGTAAGTACTGACTATTGTTTTCTTTCTTTGCTATATATTACTATATTGCAATGTTGAACTTTTGTATCATTAACAATCAATTTTTCCTTAAGTTCTATGATTTTATTTTCTTTTTGATTAATTAAAAAAGTATTCTTGGGTCAGGCATGGTGGTGCATGCCTGTGTCCCACCACTTGGGAGGCTGAGGCAGAAGGATTGTCACGACATCGAGGACAGCCTGGGCTCTGTAGTGAGTTCCAGCACAGCCTGAACTACATAGTGAGCCCCTGTCTCAAGGACAAAACAAAACAAAAGAATATACACCCAAAAATATTTTATTTTTGAAATTATATGGTTGTCTTTGTGCTTAAATTAATTTTGTGAATTACAGTAAAGTCTAAAAAGGGGAAAATTAGAATGAGTATAATTTCACAAAGTATATACCCCCATTTAAACAGAATTCAAGGAAATATAAGTTAGATTTTCCAGCAGTCAGATGACCCTATTATTCTTCCTTATATTATTAACCATCACAGCATCCGCTCTCTAATGCCATAAATTGTCTTGCCAGTTGTTGAATTTTTATACAGTAAAATTCTCCATTAAAATCCCTTTTATGACAAATCAGAAAAGCATGTTTTGCTTTACTTCAAGTTGTACCCTCAATGCTGCATTTATTTTTTCCTATTGGTTTTCCATGTACAGTAATGAAGTGGAACTGCTCTAACATAAAATCATCACATGCCCTTTTTAATGCAGCCCCCTTGTTCCCATGCTTTCGTGCACCCATGCCTTATGTAATGAATCCATGTCTTTTATAATTGTGGCTTTCAAATATTCTGTTCAGCAACATACATCCATCAAAGGTAAAATATGGTCCTACTGTAATATGATGAGAACGCTAAAGGCACAGATAATTGAATTGTGCCCAATGAGAGGCCACTGGTTCCTTTCACTCTTTTCTTGGAGCTCAACTTAAGAATACTGACGTGTTTCAGTATTTCAAATATAACCTGGGCAATACCTAATGGAAGAACCGGACCCTGGATATTTGCACAAGGACGTTGAATTAATATGTAATGATAGAAGAGGAAGATACAAAACGAATATGTAGTTGAAAAGATAAATTTAAATAAATAGCACAAGACTGGCAATTTGTGCTTTAAGCAGAGTATTTTCATATATCATATTATTTTCCTAGGCGTTATCATTATCACATGACAAATATTAAAAATAGAGCTCAATAGATAACAGCAGTGTCTTAGATTTATATGATTAAATGTTTGCCACGTAAAAGTTCACATCAGTTTTCTCAATCTCAATATATCATTTTAGTTTTATCCAATTACATGCAAAAGTATGAGATAAAACTATAATAGATAAGCTTTCATTCTTTCATTAAATGAAACAACAAATTAGAATGACAAAATTGCTAAATGTTGCTATCCAAAAACAAAAGGATAAGAGAAATCTAAAAATTCCAGTGTATTTACTTTAATAAAAAAATTAAATGCATTTCTGCGGGTGGTGGCTCATGCCTGTAATCCTAGCTCTCAGGAGGCTGAGGCAGGAGGATCGTTGTGAGTTCAATACTAGCTGGGCTACAAAGTGAGTCCAAGGCCAGCCTGAGCTGCGTAGCGAGACCCTGTCTCAAAAAGACAAAAACAAAACAAAACAAACATTAAATGCATGATGAGAAATGGTAAATATGGGATCCAGCTTTACAAATGCAGTCACATTTGCATTCCATTGGAGAGTACTGCTGTGAGCTGAGCATCTTTGGATTTTACGCCAGAGACTATCACAGATGAGTAGGTACCAAGCCTCCTCCCACCTGCTAATTTGAGTCAAACAAAACGATATAAAGATGGTGTGATAGTTAATTGCTGTGCCCACTTGAGTAAAGGAACACACAACTGATGGGCTTAGCATAGTTCTGGGCGTGCCTGAGTGGGTTTACTAAAAAGGGAAAGGCCTTTAACCTGAATGGAATGAAAAGGAGAAAGAAGAAAGGTTTGCTTCTGTTTACATGGAGGAGCATCCGTCTTCACCTTCACCTTGGCCTTCCATCTTCTGGCCTCCACCACAGACTCTTCAGCGCTGCAGTGCTGGCTCTTCAGCTTTCCGTCGCAGGCTTTACAGTCGGTTCCAGGTCTGCAACTTTGGCTGGATATTTTAGATCTCCAGTGCACAGACAGCCCTTCTGCATCTTCGACAGCTGATTCTACAGGCGGCCCCTGTGAGCCTACCTTGTAAACCCGTATCTTACACTATGGTGGTTTCTCCAGGGAGCACTGACTTATACAGAGAGAAACCTTAAATGAATTACGGATTTCTAAAACTTTTGAGAGATGTATTTTGGTTTCCTTCTGATCCTCACTGAGCCATTCAATTATTTTTATAACCTGAAGCCAGTTCTGAAAACTAAAATGGCATTTACTTGCAAAATATATCTAAATTAATATGAATAATAATTAAATATTTTAGTATTATAATATGCCTTATATCAATTTATGTAAGATGAAACTTTATATTTATGCTTACTCTGGATAATGTCTAGCTCTGGCCATTAAGAGTTAATAATCATAAATAAATATTAATATATAACCAATATTCTTAAACATTTTTGAATGTAAATAAAGACATGAGAACTATATGTAATATATACACATAGAATAAATGGGATCTTATGTTGTATAAATGTTTGTCTTTATATGTGGATCATTTAGAAAATTTTATGATTAATGGGTGAAATTTGAAAATAAAAAATGATATTGAAATTGTTGAAAATATCCAGAAAAAATATGGGTCAGGTATAGAAAAAGTTACAAAATTATCTGAAGTTCATACGTAATATCATTATGATGAAGATAATTACATATACTGTCTGTGCTTTTATATTTCATATCATTTCATTTCATTCCTCCTATCAAGGCCTATATCTTATTGGAGAGAAAGCTATATTGTTTGGAAGTAATAAAAACTTTATTGGGAGCCAAATCAAAGATTTATATCTTCTTATATTGAAGCAAAAGACAATTTTCTAGATATCGCATCAAACTTTTGAAGTACACCTCAACCTCCTCTGCCTTCAACCTTTAAAGGTACCATAAAATATGTTTTTAAAAATATTATTGGTCAACACTAGTAGATTCTTGATACAGAAATTGAGGATCCTGGTTTGTACCAATATTTCCCCCATAATCAGTTGAATTATTTAGTTAAGATGAACTACAGGGAAACATTGTATGACAGATTGCCTTTGATGTAAACTATTAAAAGTTCTTAAAAGTACACATGTTTATGTTTGCTATTTGTTATGAGCTTTCAAGATTTCTATTGAAAACTGTCAGTGCTCAGGAACAAAAGACAGTATAAAACCACAGAAATAAACAACAACACTGATGAAGGATAGTTATTAGCAGTTGGATAAGTGCACCGCAGGACCAGGTTGCTTTGGTAGATGTGTGTACATGTGCTGAAAACTGGTAGCAGTGCAATATGCAAGCACTGTGAGTAATTACCAAGGCCATCAATCTACTCAGTTGAGGTTTTGTAGGCTTTTATTAAGTCTATGCTTCTTGTAAATGTTAAGGCATCTTGGGTACTGTCTTACTCCCCTAACAAAAAAATATGAAAGACTTGCTTGAACAATATTTTTTATTTGTAATAATCTGCTTCATATAGGAATCATTTACATATTTACTAGAACTAGGTGTAAAAGCAAAAAGGTACAGAGAAATTTAGTAGGTAAAAAGTAAGACATTTGAAATTTGAATTTTTGAAAGTTGTTTTTAAAATTAGTACACATTTGTCGTACATAATGATTACATTCCTCATGGTGGGTTGGCATTTATAGGCCAGTCATTTTTAACAGGAAACAATTATCATATTTGCCTATGAAACTAAACCTGACTCACATAACTAAACTTCAGATAATTGTCACTGAGTAAGCAAAACATCCAATGTCCTACTTGAGAGGAAGTGAATCTTTGCTTTATTACATATGATATGCTTCCCATTTTTGTCTGCATAGAATTTAAGGAAGCTTTAAATATATTTACAACAATTCCAGAAAAATTTCAGTTATAGGCCAGTTATAGATTTTAGTGCATAAACTTTCCCCTAGTGATAAAAAGAACTCCAAAAAGAAAGTAAATTAACGTACTTAGAAAAATAGACTAAATGAGAGGAAAGAGATGTTAGCAAGTGTGATTTTTTTGAATGAACTGCAAAATAAACTGAAAAAATCATTCCTTGCAAAAACAAATAAACTATTTCAGAGAAAGTTGAAGTGGATAAGATCAAGAAAACACAAGTTAAAAAGAAAAGTAATTATTTCTTTAAAAAAAAAAAACATTTTGAAAACAGTAGATATGAGACCAAAGGAAAACTATATTTTGCTACTTATTTTACTACAGAGAGTAAAATTGGATCCTTAAGTCCAGGGAATTAAGTATTTCTATACATTTTTAATTGAAAACTATTCTTTGCTAGAAGGGCTTATCTCCATTCTAAGATATTTCTTTCTTTTGGTTATCTACGAGGGATTTTTAAAACAAGGATTTTGGTACAAGTGGCTATTTAATGTATCTATTGCTTTTCTCAACATTAATAATTATTTGGTTACTCATGGTGAAATTTTTCCTTAGATTCAGTTAAGTTTTTCCAAAAGCAGAGCTTGCTGTTTCATAAAACATAAAATGACAATCTTGTTTTTCAAAAATGTATTATTTTAAATGTATGCTATCTATCTACCACTCTAGTGTATTTGGAAATTATTAAGAGATTCAACTAATTACTATATCAAATATGATTAAGGTATGAATATACTATGCTATACCCCTTGATATATATTTGAATGACTGCTCAGATGTCATGGCAGATGTTAGTGGTCTCAAACATTGGCATATAATTTTTATTTGATTACTTGTTTTATTACTTCATTATTAGTTCATGTTTGTAGTAAATAATTATTAAATTCAGAGTGTGGAGTTAGTGCATTACATGAGATGTCTTCATTATTTTTTATGCCTTTCTTTTCCCATCCCCTTCCTTCCATTTATGGGATACTTGCTCCTGGGTCTTTGTTTTAACACATGTTTGTAGTGCATAATGATTATGTTCCCTGTAGGGAGTTGGTATATATTATAGTTTGTGTCTAAATGCCCTCTCAAAGCCTCAGGTAGCCGTAGGTGGGGCTTCTCCAGAGGTGGCTGGATCTAGAGTGTGTGATGCTGAGATAAAGGATGTGTGATTGTTAAATAAGTCCACTGGCTGGTTTGGCACCATCCTAATTCTAGTAGCCTAGGAGAGTATAAAAGGGACAGAAAGAACCTGCTAATGTCCCTTCCTTGCTTTGCTGCATTCTGCCCATCATGAGCTGTTTCTCCTCTATAATGCCTGTCTCTTTTGTCACCCTGCCTTGGAGCCAGCTGATTATGGACTAAAACCTTTACAAAGTGTGAGCCCAGTAAGCCTTTCCTCCTTCAATTTTCAATGCTGTTATTTTGCCTCAGCAATGAGAAATAACTATTACAATGCATACACAAAACACAGCACAGTTCATTTTTCTTTTTATCCCATTGGATAGCTGACTTTATTTATGGAGTATTTGTTCAATTGTAGTACTGCATGAGAGGTTGGAAAACTAGTCAAAAATCTTGGCCTAAAATTAGCTGAAAATAGATTGACTGCACAGAAACATCAACAAAGAAATATCAGAGTTGAGACAAACCTTCAAACAAAAGTTCTTGAAAAATATATACATAGTTTTCCACCCAATAACAGAGCGCACATTCTTCTCAGCAGCACATGGACCTATCTCCAAGTCAGACCAAATACTAGTCAAGAAAGCATGCTTCAGGATACAAAAGAATCAAAATTATATCATGTGTGTTGTGCAATCCTAGCCCAGTGAAACTGGAATTTAGTGGCAAAGAAACCCCACAAAACTTAAGTAAATTCATGAAAATCATATGCAGTCTTCAATAATCAGTGAATCACAGAAGCCATCAAGGAAGAAATAACAGTTTCTAGAATTAAAAAAGAATCCAGTAAAAATAGCAGCACGTGTGGGGCACAATGGATCCAGTACTAAGAAGGAAGAATATAGCTGTCAATGGCCACTTCAGTACAAAAGAGCAAGTCCAGGTAAATAACCCAGTGGAGCACATCAAGGTCCTAGAATAAGTAGAATAATTCAAGCACAAAGCCAGTACAAAGAAAAAACATGATAAAAAAGAGAGAAGAAATTAATGGAATTAAGACTAAAAAAAAACATACAAATAAAAAGTGACATAAAGAGCTTGATCTTGAAAAGACTAGATAAACAGCCAATCTTGCAAGAAAGAAAGAGAAAAAAGAAAAGAAAAATAAAAAAGAAAGACCCAGTTCAGTGCACCTAGAAATGAAAAAATGAAATCACAATGACATTGCCTAAATCCAGAATATTCTACTACTTCCCAAACCTGCATGCCAATAAATTGGATGACTCAGAAGGAATGAATAGATTACTAATTGCATATGAACTACCAAAAGTGAACAAACAATATATAAAAATCCCGAGTAATCCAGTAAGAGGCTATGAAATTGAATCAGTAATAAAAATCCCACCAACTAGGAAAAGCTCAGGTCCCAATGGGTTCACTTCTGAATTCTACAAGAACTTTAGGGAAGATCTAACACCAATACTCCTCCAACACTTGAATAAAATTCAAAGGAAAGTAGCATTCCCAGTCAATCCCAGAAGCTGGCATAATCCTGAATCCAAAAAAACAAGGATCCAGACAAAAGAGAGAACTAGAGGCTAATCTCTTTAATGAACATAGATGGAAAAAATCTCAAAAAGATACTGGTAAACAGAATGCAGCAAATCATCTAAAGATTATATGCCATGACTAGGAGTGGATCAACATACCCAAATCAATAAGTGTAGAACACTACATAAACAGAAGCAAGGAAAGATCAAATGATTATCTTGATGCAGAAAAATCCTTTAACAAAATACAATAACCTGTCATGATAAAAAAGTAATCCTGAAGAAAATAAGAATAGAAGGACCTCATTTCAATCTGAAAAGTTATTTTTCACAAACCTACTGTTAGCATCATATTAAATGGGGAAAATCTGAAAGCTTTCCCTCAAAATCAGGAATGAGACAAAGATTTCCAAGGTCACTGCTCCTATTCAGTATAGAACATGAAACATTTAACAGACCACTCAGGCAAGAGAAAAAAAAGTAACTGGAAAAAAGAAATGGAAGGATTCTTAGATATAATTATTATCAGGAGATATTATTCTCTACATAGAAGAAGCAAATAATTCCAACAGAGATTCCTAGAATTAATAACCAAATTCAACAAAGTAATTGGATACAACATCCACACACAAAGATGAATTGAATTTCTGTATAGTAATGATGAGCTTACTGAGAATAAAAGTTAGGAAAACAATACCACTTACCGTTACCAACAAGAGAAATTAAAATACTTAGGATGTAACCTAACCAAAGAAGTGAAAGACCTCTACAATAAAAAATACAGTACTACTCTGAAAAAGAAACCCCTGTGTGAGAGAACATCTGAAAATGAAAAGATGCCCCCTGTTTCTAGATAGACAGAATCAAAATTATCAACATGGCCATACTTTCAAAACTGATGTATGGATTTAACCCAAAATATACCAGAATACCAAGAGAATTCCTCATAGAACTTGGTAAAAAAAATCCTTAAAATCATTGGAACCAGAAGATACCCAGAACCACAAAGCAACCCTGTGTAACTGAAACAAAACAGAAGGCATTCCAAACTTAGATTTGAAGTTATAGTGCAAAGCTTGTGTGATAAAAACAATATTGCATTGGCATAAAAACAGACACAAGAACCAATGGAACAGAAAAGCGGATGCAGAAACAATCCAAGGCATATTCAGCTTTTAATATTTGTCAAAAATGCCAAAATACTATGCTGCAGGAAGAACAGCCTCTTTAATCAATGATGCTGGGGATACTGGCTTCCCAGATGTAGAAGACTGAATCTAGACTCATATCTCTCATGTACTAAATGAAGATCAAAACGGATAAAGGACCTGAATAATTAAACAGAAGCAAGCTGCTGGGAGACAAAATAGTAAAACTCTTGAAGACATAGATGTAGGCAAAGACATTCTGAATAGAAAACCCCAATAGTGCAAAATGTAATATGAAGAATTAACATATGATACCATATCAAATTAAAAACTTTCTGCACAGCAAGGAAAAAAATCAATATAATAAAGACACAACCTACACAGTGAAAAAAATTTTTCCAGCTATTTCTCATCTGATTCTCATAATAGGCTCATTTTAAAAAATCTTAATACTTTGGAGGGTTTTTTTGGTTTGTTTGTGTTTTTTTTTTCAATTGTACGATCCTGTTTTTATTTATTTATTTATTTTAAAGACAAAAGAATGAAAACATTAATAGACACACAGACATTTACAAAATAATACAAAAACAATACAAGCAATACAAAATTTCAGACAAGGTGATAGGAAATTAACAATGGTTGCATTACATGTTGATATCTTCAAATTGGTTACTCAAATAAACAAATATAGGCATACTGTAAGAAGTAAATCCGTAAGAAAATGCAAAAATGTCTTCACATGAAAAGAGTACAACACTAGAAAAGACACTTTAAAAAACTGATTTCTCAAATAACTAATAAACACATTAAGAGGTGCTCAACTTCATTAGTGATCAGAAGTAGAAATTATACACAAAATAAGACACCACTGTATATCCACATATTTGGCTAAAATTACATCCATATAAATGGAAAACATAAGAGTTAGAACAAGTTTTTACAGCAAATAAAATATTTATATACTCTTAGTAGTGTTGAAAATTAGTATAATCACCAAGAAAATGTTTTGAGATTTTCTACTTCTCTAGTAAATAAAAATAATGTATATTCTAACATGCAGTGGTTCAGTACTTCTTAATTGGGGATAGATTTGTTCAATTAGAGACATACTAATGAGAGACTAGAATTGTGAACATTCTTCACTCTATATTTTTGTAAGCACATGTTTGTGGTATGCAATGAATACATTCATTAGGCAGAACTGGTAAGTGAACATGTCAAATAATTCTTAATTATAATGGACAGCCTTTATTAGAAAGGCTCTACCACTTTAAAATACAAATATTTCCAAGGATGAGAAACCCTGCATTAACCTCAGTCATAGAGACACAAAATACTAATACATTCCTACAATCTTAGAAGCATTTTTGTTTGTATTGTAGTTCCATCGTTGTTGTTACTTAACTGTCTATACATACTAAAATGATAAAATGTGGTATATTCACACAGCAGAACATTATCTCTCCTCCCACAATTTGTGGCTATTATGGGCTGGACATCTTAATCTCCCCCATGCCATTTTGCTCTGCTGTTGCTTCCTTGGACCCAGTTAACCATGGACTAAAACTATGAATAATAAAAAATGCTCTTCTTAAAAAAATTGTGGGTGTTGAGTACTTAGCCCCAATAATAAAAAAACTGACTAAGAGAAGTATGTCACAAAACTCTATATGAATAGCTATATAGTAGATTTCATCCAGTGAGCAGAAAAAAAAAATTATTGAAGTATCCACAAACTGAGATGAAATTACTCTTTTAACAAGAGTTAGAATATAACTCTTAATTTTGTATTTAGTACCTTAACAAGGTTAAAGCGGTATTTTAATTTTGTAACAGATTACATAGGCACATCTAGTTTTTATAATGAAGAATATATGTAAGTATAAGTTTTAGCAATATATATTATAGGTTAAAAATCCCAAATGTTATATTTTAATATATTAATAACAAGGGTATTAATTCAAAAGAATAATAAGCATAAAAATAAAGATGATTTAACAACATACTTTCATGAGTATAAAGAATATTCTATCTTGGGTCCCAAAATACTAACTGATACATCAATTCAAAACAGCAATAATTTAATAGATTGAATACTTACTACTTCACTTTAAAACCTAGAAGCATTATTGCACAGGAACTATCCAAAGAACACAATGGTTTATGCTTAAGTGTATAATTCTAGTACAATAAAATGAACTACATGGTGGCATTTTGAACTACTTCAAATTGATCATTTATCAAAAACAATATCAGAAACATATAAAATGTGTGGCATTTTTCAATTTCTAAGCCCTTTTCTAAGCATTTTACAAACTCTTAACTCATTCAGACTGTACAACAACCTCATGAGATATAGTCTCACGGACCTTTAATATGAAAGAAATCTTGTACACAGTAAGTTGCCCAACTACCGCTTCTTAGAGCCGAAATTCCACCATAGTCAGCATGGATTCTAAAGTGCACACTGTTAGATGTTTGTCTCTCCAGCATAAGGTATTGCCTCTTCCTCCTGCATGCGGTTTTATCTTAGATCTAGTGACTCCAATTCAATGCAGTCTTTGGCAGCACATGCTTTAACCAGAGGCATTAAAATTAGAGTTCCAAAACAAATTTGACTCTGAACTAAGCCACTTGCTCCAGCTTCAGAAGCAAATGATATTCTCAAGGAAATATATATATATATATATATATATATATATATATATATATATTTGTATTCCTATATATATATATATATTTGTATTCCTAGATATATATATATAAGAAAGAACAAAACAGGACAATACTGTAAACCTCAAAGAAACTAGCACAAACACATCTAAAAGCTCATAATATATTTATTTAATAAATTGGATTTAAATTTATCAATGGTAGCTAACCCATCATTTACACATGACAATCACTTATTAGAGTATAATTTTATAGTTATTTATATTCTTATATGGCTAAAAAAGTACCTGTCATTTCAACTGTCAGATCTCATTCCAAAAGCCAAGAGAGAAGAGAAGATTCTCATGCAGAGAAGACCACTGTTGGCAAGGTACAAATTTACCCCAGGGTTACACTGCAATTTATTTTGAATTTGTAAACCACTGAATTTATAAATCCCCTTCATCAGAAAAAATAAGATATATTTGTGGATAAAGTTAATGCAAGCACTGATGTGAGTAATTCCTAGGCAAATTTGTTTGTTTCCCTTTGGTTACTTTATCATGTCACTTAATCCTCAGATTCTTCTCACTTTGGGTAAGAATAAACACTGCATCATGAATGTAGCAAGCTGAGCAAATTCATCACTAAACAATGTGCTACTTGGATTCAGCATCAACTTCTTCCAGTTTCTTTCTTTCCTTTTGTTTTTAATTTTGTCTTTTTGAGACAGAGTTTCACCACACAGTTCAGGCTGGCCTTGAACTCACCTTGTAACCCACAGCAATGTCCTCGAACTCATAGCAATCCTCCTACCTCAGCCTCCCAACCTGGGATTACAGGGGTGAGCCACTACACCCAGCTTTTTCCAGTTTCTAAATGAATAGAAAATTTCAAAAACTTTGCTTATTATTATAAATTATTAATTTTGACTTATAATTAATCTATCTCAATATGTTATTTATTCTTAATTTGCTCAGTGATGTATAATTAAATTATATATTTATAAATTTTGAAAGAGTTACCAGTGCACTAGAAGGGAGAATCAAGTAGTGTTTCACAGGAGAGTTTGGCATCTTTGATAAACTGTTAATTTAAAAATTTAGAGTACTACTTTCTGACTTTTCCTTGATGATTCTTGGGACATGACACTTTAAAGCAAAAATCGTAGGTATTTTATTATAATCCCTAAAAGTAATTTACTTAATGAATATATTCTTCAGATAAGCTTTTAATTAATTTAAATTATGGTCTGAAGGATTCACAGACAACAAGAAAATGAGGTTATCTATAAGCAATAAACATGATATAATTTAGTTACAAATCACTCACATTATAAAAGACATACATTGATAAGATTGCTTGAGATCTATATAAAAATAAGTAAGCATAATACCCTCAGGGACCTTTCTGCTGTTAATATCTACCTTTGCCTCTCTCCTTTCTCCTCTCTGCCCCTTCCTCTCCTCTCTTTTCCTGTCCTCCCCTCCTTTACCCTCTGGACTTTTCTCCTTACCCCTCAGGTGTTAAGCAATTTGTTGGTAAATGTAACATTTTAGAACAAATCCCCAATACATGTTTTCTAGGGCCCCCCTAGTGACCCAAATGGAGGAATCAAATAAATACAAAGAAAATTTTATATTTATCATTGACAATTCACTTAATAATAATGTATGTGAATATTTCATTAAACTTGTTCCCAAAAAACTTATCAGCCTTTGATAAATGGAAGCAAAATCAGTTTTGTAAAGGTAGGGGCTTTGATTTTATCAGCACCTTAAGAATTCCTTGACATATAGAACACAATGATAAATATTTTTAATGATAGTCACAATGAAGACAATGATAAAAATGTTAATGAAAATATGAGCAAATAAAATATTAAAGGCTAAAATTTGTATTCCACATGTAACAGTTCTTGAACACATTACAAAAGGAAAGTTGTAAAAATGCATTTGAATATAAGAACCTAAAATATGCACACACTGCTTTCCAATAACTACCTTATTGTTTTCAATCTTACACTGGGAAATATTCCTAGGTCCATTTACTTTCAGGAGTCTTTTGATATTATTTGTCTCTCCACAGGTTACATTGGAGATAACTGAGTTTATCTTACAACAAAAATAAATTCTTAATTATGTTATGCACTTGCTGGCTTTAGTATGATGACCTTTAAACATGCAATGATAAAAGCATCTTTTTACTGTTCATATCTAGACAAGCTTTTGAAAACAAAAAAACAATTTGGTAACACGGGTAGTCTCTTACTCCTACAGTGAGAAAGCTATAGCTATAGAAAAATGTATTTGAACAAACCTACTTTTGATTCAAATGTAACTGGATTGTGTCATAGAGAATGATCTTGTTAAAGTAGGAGCTCATATGGCCATTTTAATTGAGGTTTAAAGGAAAATAAAAATCTGAATAGACTTCAATCCTAGATGTCATTAGTTGGCACTTAGATGTCATTAGTTGGCTTCTCTGTGCCATTTTGGCACAGAGTTCCGTGAATGGACTATGACAATAAACAGGTTTCTTTTATGCTTCCTATTAAATTTGGTCAGTGGGAAATACGGCAGGAGATCAGAAGTTTGAATGAGCTGGTGGTATTTGCTCATCTAGATCATTTCCTGTTAGCACCTTTACGTGTTGCTTCTATGAGGAGAATCTAAAAACCTCAACGACCTCTCAGAAGTGTTGGTTCCAGGTACCAGCTGGGGCTGTCTCTCCTTTCCTTATGAGGTCTCTCACTGTCATTTTATGAGAAAGTACCACGAAATGTGTGATTATCAGCTACTGAGATACCATCAATTTAATAAATTTCATTTACTACAGGGAGGCATTTGAATATTGCTATTATATAAATGCCTTTAATCAAACATTTGCGGTATGTAATATTTGTATTACATATACATAACAGTTTTCTACTCTTCTACATACTAAAGATGATGGCATTAGGTATAAAGTAATAAAAGTAACTGAAAACATGGAAATAGTGTCTAGTGATCCAAAATGGAAATCTAAAGCACACTATTACTTAACAAAAATTATTAACTCTTTCAAAATGAAACTACCCAGTGAGATTGTATGGACATGAGTTATAAATCTTTTGAATTTTAAATGTTAATGTAAATTTATGTTTTAAATCTACAGGACTATTTTCCTCTGTTATTCCAAAGAGCAATTGGATGAATATTCTATATAATAAATTTCTGAATATATTAAAATATTTCATTCATTTTCCTCCGTTATGTTTAACAATAACCTGCAATGATATTACCAGCAGTTCAGCTAAGACATGTATAAAAATACAAATATATATTTGTAAAAAAAAAAAAAGAAAAACCTCATTCATGACACTGACTGTATAGCATATGGGAAACAGTGCACAGATTTAGCAAGTAATGGAACCAACAGAAAACAATTAAATCCACATTTTCAAGAGGAAAAACATATAAGAATCAAGAACTACTTAAAAATATTCTCTGAAGTGTTAACCATTAAACTAAAAGTTGGGAAACATTTAGAAAAAAGGAACATATGATCAATATTGAGGAAAGACCTCTTTGTTTCCACAAATGTTGGATTCAGAAGACTAAGACTGTGCAGAAGCTATTATACATAGGTTGGAAATACTAAATAAACTATGCTTAAATAATGGAGAGTTCAACAATAAAGTTGCACAGTGAGATTTTCAATAAAGTAATAATTATCAACACATTAATTAAAGTTAAGGCTGTTCAACAACTTAATTTAGATCAACTTGACAGAAAAATAAACCAGTGAAATTTAAAGGTAGGTAAAATACTTCTTTAATCTAAACATAAGTACAAAATTCTTACAGAAATATTAAGAAAAGCTCACAGAGTTATGGGGCCATATCAAGAATACCAACATAAGCATAATGGTAGTTCAAGAAGAAAAGACAAAGGAAATGAAAAGTATTGTAAGACGAAAGCATGAAAATCTTGTCAAATTTGACAAAAAGATTTGTTCTAAATATCCAAGAAGTTTAGAAAACTCAATAGGATAAATAAAATGAGATTCACAGTTAGATCTGTCATAATGAAATAGTTGAAGGATAAAGACAAAATACTGAAAGCAGTAGGAAAACAATAACTCACTGCATACTGAGCTGAATATGTTAAACAGCTTTCATCTGAAACAATGTCGTGCACAAGCTTTGTAAACGGTAAATCACATACTTAAAATAAGCCATCAACCAAGAAAGAATCGATATTCAGCTCAAGTTCAAATACGAAGGTGAAATCAAATAATTGTTATACTGACCAGCAAGAGTTGAATGTTCCAGTTATTTTTTATCTTCACCAAATAATCCTGCTAGATACAAAGTAATGGTATGTTGTATTATGAAATGATTATTTTTCCTTAAAGGTTTAAAGATGAACTAGTGGCATAGCTTAGAATTCCACTCCTATAACTCTACCTAAGAAAAATGCATATGTTCACAAAGAGGCACGTACGA
The DNA here is from genome assembly GCF_000276665.1 of Chinchilla lanigera. Lineage (NCBI taxonomy): Eukaryota > Metazoa > Chordata > Mammalia > Rodentia > Chinchillidae > Chinchilla > Chinchilla lanigera. The sequence continues at coordinate 7,226,564 of NW_004955426.1, read as the reverse complement.
AAATATTTATCACATTATTATTCATAATAGTATCAAATTTGAAAAATCTCTATAGACATCAACTCGTGAATTCTAAAACAAAATATGGTAATTTTCCTTCAGCAGTCTGCTAGCATTAAAGAGAGCAATTGTGTGCTCCATTATTGAAGAATTTCGGAAATGTTTTCCCAGAGAACTAAAACCAAGGAAGATTATGTGTTATTCCACTTATATGAAAAACCCAGAAAAGGCAGACTGTGAGAGATGGAAAATAGACCAGTTACTGGCAAGAGCAAGGAGCAATTACGAACAGGAATGACAAAATTTTGTGCTTATGTAAACATTATACTGGGTAGTGATGAAAGTTGGATAATTTTATAAACTTACAAAATCATCTATAAATGTTATCAATTTCCAAAATGAATTTTATACTGAAAATGGTTAAATTTTATGGGAATTAAATGTGTATACAACTGTTTAAATGTGTATAAACTGTTTGAAGATTACAATTATTAACAAGAAATACTGTTGAAATCAATTTCAACCATTTCAACTCAATTTTAAAAATGAATGTCATATGTACTTGATTAAAAAACAGTGTTATTGATTTGATAAATGTACAATATTAGGGGATTTAACTTTTAATGTTAATTTTTAGAATTTATTTAACATAGTACGCTATTTTGGAATATATTATATTCCTTTTACATGGAGAAACTATTCCTCAGCAATATTACTCAATTAGTCTTATGTAATCTAATGTTCCACTATATCTCTGTAGAAGACAGCCTAGAAACTAACATTGAAAAACCTCTAGTGGAATCTCAGATGTAGACTGGATTACCATAGATAAATTCTTATCAAATTTTCTTATATTTTAAATAAACATAAATTGTTATTGTTAGAAGTTTCTTTAAAAGTACCTGTGTGTGTGCTACTTCTGAATCAAAAATTTGGAGAAAAATAGTGTAAATCTATTTAGACATTGAAAATAAGTTATAAATTTTTATATAATCATGTATAATTATGGTAATTAATTGAGACAATAATTTTTAAAGTATAAAATTGAAATTCATAAAAATATATACTTTTATAACCATGCTTTTAATTTATACCTCGGGGAAAAGCAAGAAACCATTTTTTTCTACCAGAGCAGTCTTTAACTAGTATGTGACAGCACATTTTTTACTTTAAATGATAGAATTTTAAGCCATATTAGCCATTCCAGAATTAGTCAAACCATTGCAAAAGAATATAGAAAAAAGTAACTTGCTTTGAAAGTACTCCCATTCAGTCAAGGCTATATATGAATACACAAGGAAAGCTCAGATAAAATAGAATTTTCAAATTCAATTTCCTTCCTAGAATGGCTTCTGACTTGATGTGAAATGCTGAATAAAGAATTATAGCTGCTAACTTTTTCAACATATGTTGTTACACATTTAAATTTTCAAGCTTTCAAGCTGGAATTCACAAAAAAAGACTCAAAACTTAAAATATGATATAGCCCTTAGTTTCCTTATTTATTCTTTTGTTCTAAATTCAGCATAATTTTAAGGTAAAGATTTTCACAAAGTTTTCTGAAAAGCAAAAATGGTAGAACTGGTAAAAGTAGGCCATCTTCAAGTGATCTTACATTCACAGCATTGCAAGAGCCTCTGCTTACTTCTCAGAGGGGCTGACAATTAAACAAAGAATCCGAAACAAGATCAAATACCTGTGGGAATGTTTGCAGTGATGGAAATGACTCCTCGTGAACAGCTGAACGGAGGTTTAGGACAGATATGTATTTTCTCATATAGTGCATCTTGCGGAGAAAAACAGATTGTCAAATTAGTAGCTTCTCTCAGGTATTTTCAGATATATGACAGAGAAGAAATGTGAGGTATGACCAACCTATTAACTTTGAATTTTTTGGAGGGATGGGGTTGTTCAATGAAGCCCATAGCTAGCATTTACCTGGCACAATAATTCTCTGTCTTCTATTTCTTCCAACTAGAAGAGGGAATGTGAAACAGCTTAAGACGTTACTGGTCCAACATTTCAGTAAGACTCTGTGATTAAATAAAAAATATCCATTTAGAACATAAATTTTACATGACATATAGGAGAAAGTGCATATTTTAAAGTTATGTTAATGCCTGATAGTCCACGGCAGTAATTGGCTAGAGAACAGAAACCTGAAATAAAAAAGAATAGGAAAATAGAACATATAAAAGCTAAATGGTTCTTGTCTTGATCAATTGTGAATGTGAAGAATCACATAAAAGCATCTCACTTGTTGAAATAGTTTTATGTGCTGAATGTGTTTGTCCTCCCAAAATCCATCCCCCAAGTGAGAGTATCAGGAGGTGGTCCTTCAATCAGCGGTTAGTTAAAGAGGATGGAGCCCTTGTGGATGGGATGAATGCTAAGGTGAGAGGCAGGAGGAGATAAAGATAAAAAGACACTGAATCTGCTGATCTTGCTAGCAGTCATAACTCAGAAAAATGAAGGTCTGTTGCTTTGACCAGTAAATCTATGGTATGTTACAGAAGCCATGGCAAAGAGTGATATTCTTATTCCTGTAGAATAAATTTCCAGTTAAATGGGGATAAAACTGTTCAAGAATTTCCCTGCTAAATGTCTTGCACAGTCCAAATTCTGAAGAATATAATTTAGGTAGAAGAGTGGGACAAATTAAGGCAGGAGAATCAGAAAAAGAAATAATAGTAATGTCTAATACTTGTTAAGATTCTCTGAAATGTTATACAGTGTTAGGAGAACTTTCTACAGGGGAACAAAGCTCTTGAGGACATGTGGAAATTCAGGAAGCAAATTGCTAAGAGAGGTGGGTTAACAGAAAGAGTGCTCACTGTGGAAAATATAACCCTCTGGGGAAGCCCAGAGAAAGGTTTTCATGCAGGAAAGCAAGTAGAGAGGTCTATTAGTGGCCTTACTCTTGCTGTGAGAGGAGAGACAAGTGGGGTCATAAAGGTCTCTGGAATTTATTTGAGAAACTTTTGACTTAATATTAATGGAAATAGAAAGTTATTGATGAAATAAAGGCAACTCAATGATAAGATGGCACTTTTTAATATCTTTTCAGAAAGATAATTTTAAACTCACTGGGTAAAGGATATACAGGGTAATTGTGGATGTTGTGGTGTGGGGTTTTGCAAGGGAAACAATATAATAGAGGACAGATATTTTATAAGATTGTTTATAATAGTCACTTGAAGAATCATATACAAGACAGTACAAGAAATCCATTCACACACTAAAGACCCAAGAATCCAGCCGAGGACCTGGATCCCACAATAATGTCCTACATTGGTTCAGCTGAAGACCTAGAGCCCATAACAATGCCTCTCATGAGTCCAATGGGAGGCCTAGAGCCCATAACAACTTCTCATGCAGGCCTTTTTCACAAATCTGTGCTGGGAAGGTTCAAAGGTCAGTGGTGGAATCTAGAAAGTCTGTGCCAGCAGGATGAAGGATCTGTGCTAGCAGCCTGAGGGATCTGCACTGGAGCCGGGAAGCAATGCTCAAAATAACAACCAGAGCTCCTGCAAAAGGAACCAAAAACCTCTTTCAGCAACAGTGGGTCCCGAGCTCCTCTAATAATCAGGACAGCTGAATTCCCATCAAGAAAGCCAATGCAGCAAGCTTGTCCAGGAGACTGACAGTGCACCATTTTCCCCTCCTTATCCAGTAAGTGATGCTCAAAGTGAGGACCAGAGTTTCCCCAGAGTGAATCAAGGCCATTCTCAGCAACAGCAAGGTCCTGAGCTCCTTGGAGGGTGAAAACAGCCAAGTTCATCAGGAAAAGGCAGCATGGCAAGCTCCTCCAAGGGAACCAACAGCCTGTCTCAGCTTCCACCAGCCTTTTTCAGCTCCCAACAGCCTCTACTCTTCTTCTCCAGGTCTGCTTCTTATGCTGCTGGCAGCTATCCTCAGGTGGGCCTCCCACACCCAGCACCATGCTTACTGAGTTCAGCTGGGTGTTACAAGTTGACCACCAGTTGTCAGTCCACCACAGTGGATGAGGATACATGAGACATTGGTTTGGAAACCCAGGGAATGAATACATGAATGGGCTAAGACTAAGATTACATAAGAAAGGAGCACTACACTGATGGCATATAAATCTAATTAAGAAATAAAATGTACAGCTCTTGGTGATTGTCAGCTAGGCTAACAGAATGCAGGATAAAAGGAAAAGAAAAGAAACTTTCCAGGTATTAGATTTGTGTTATTCAAAGGCTGCCAAGGTCATTTGGTAAGGTAAAGCATAGAGAAAATCAGAATAATACTTGTGTAAAATGAATGAAAATTTCTTTTCAAACTTCATGCAATGAATATATAGTCAATCTTGTTATCTAGTATAAGTATTTAAAACTGGTAAGATTAGCTCAGTGAAGATTTAGAACAAAAAGTATGCCAAAGACAATATTTTTTTTAAAAATGTAAGTTCTTAAAAGGCCTGTGCAAAATCATCTTTCAAAAGCAATCTGGAAATAAATAGGAAATGAGAAAAAGTTAAAAGAAATCATCCCTGGACAAGAAATGAATAATACAAGGATAAAAGATAATGTCTAAGTGAAATTTAAACATATTAGATGCATTTTAAAAACTCACACTAAAAGAATAAAAAACTATCAATAATTTAAAAATCTCAGTGTTTAACTCTGAACATTAATGATACCAACTTGTTTCTGTTAAACTTTAATTTAAGAAGTTTTCATTTCACTTTCAAATGCTCCCTACTCCTCCAGAGTAGTTCTGTGCCTTCTCTCTCTTCCACCTTTTCTTCACCTTCAAGCAAATTATCTTCAATTACTTAAAAAACAGAGAGAGAGAAAAAAAGAAAACAGATAAACATTGTTTTAAAATAAAAGGAAATGTTAGCTTAGCCTTCTGTGTTTCCCTTGAGATCTGTATCTCAGGCCATGTAAACAGTTTATGAAGGAAATATTTTGTATGAACAATTGTATCTAGTAAATACTGTATAATAGAATATCAGTGTACTGAACATTTCTACCAAAACCTGGATTAATAAAATAATTATAAATATTACAAAATTTTTAAAGGAAAAACTAAGAAATGAAAGTAAAGAAAATGGAAAGCTACGATAAATTTTACACAACAGAAAATCTCATCAGAATGAACCAGACTGACAAAATCTGACCTCTCTAAGGAATTTAAGCATCGCAGTAAAAAGATTATCTGATTTCATGTGTCACTAAGTATAATGGTAAAGGAATCACACAGCACCATCTTTATAGCATTGTGGGCAAAGGTTGAAAATTATGAAAGATGTCATGGAAGCATAAGCAACAGAAATCAGAATGTGACGACATCGATGGAACAAATGTACCACATTCTTTAACAAATAACTGAGAAAATGTAGATGAACAATTTATCTCTATTATGATACTTAAGATGTACATCAGTCAAAGTTGTTGATTCTCTTATATTACAGATATAAACAACTATATTTTAAAGACTATTGCAGAGCAAATGAAATACATTTTAACACCAGTCTGAGATTAGATATTCAATGTAACTGAATTTGAGATGTGGCTGTGGTATATGACGATGTTCAAAGAGTTAGATTTTAGAATTAGTATACTGACAGACCTACAGAATAAAGCAAAAGTATTTGAAGTTGCCTTGAGAAATAGCCCAGAAGTGAGGGAGAGTGGCAGTGAACTGGATGGTGCTGCATACTGACAACTATTAAAATTAGATGAGGGTTATTGACATCTGCATCTTTTAGCTTAGTCTGCACTGAAGAGATACATGAGAAGTCCTCAATTTCTGCACATTCATAATGAACATTCACAGGTGTACTGTATAGGACTCACATGTTGCTCTATAGATGAATCTGATGTACACATAATTCTTCTGGAATGAAGCTCATTCCTAAATCAAGGTCTTATTGATTAATATTATAATTGATATAAAAAATTTAAAAATTAAAAATCAAGAAGTTTGGGTCCGAGTGGTAAAATGTACATATTTTACAACTTCCAAGTAATTACATTAACAGCCTTCCTATTATAGATGACTTTTTTCACACAACTAAACAGAAGACAAGAAAACCCAGTTTGTCATTATTAATGATTAAAGAATTTTTGCATTATTTTGTTTGATAAAGGTCAGTTAAAGATGTATCTCTATTTTTTCTTCACTTTCAGACAAGAATTTTTTGTGACAAGAACACTGTTCAAATCGAGGAAATGTACACTTCTCAATCACTAAAGTATTTTACTTACTTTCCTTGAAATGAAAATGTGAAAAACACTGAATATAAAAAGCATAATATTGAAAACCACTGTAATTGTTCATAAATGTTAAAAATTCATGAAATTGATCCTGGATTTACTCCAAAGAGAATAAAGAGGTGCTAAGTACATCAAAATAAGATAGAGAGAATTGCATATATATCTATGTGACAAGCTCTATTCAGTAAAATTAGAACATCCTCTAAGTGGTTGTTCAATAAATGTCCCAAAGTGAAATATGTCATTGTCATTTGACAAGCTTTTAGTTAGTGTATGGATAACATATTCTGATGAAAAAGTATCTCTGAGAAGAGGGTGTTGAAAATGATAAACCAGAATTTTATACAGAGATAGTTTTATAAATGCTGAAAGACTCTTGAGAATGTTCCATGAAAAGAAACTATAAAAGATCATAATCATTTGTTCTATAATACTGTTTGTTGAATACTTGTAGTTTGATTAAAAGTGAATATTAGAGTTATGCACATAATTTGTGGAATAAATGGTTCAGATCAGTAATTGGATATTGCTGATATAAAATTTTAGCCTTTTATTAAATTATACGGTCATTACTTTTTCTAATTATTGTTTTTAATTATTCTGTCTAGTGATTGAATCCAGAGAATTTGACTTACTCTTCTAGTGAAGAAATTCCTCCTTGAATAATCAAGTTATGGTACTGTAACTGAATGAATTGCTAAGCTAGGATTTATATATATTATGTACATTTCAATATTCAAAACAAGGAAATGGTCATAAGAAACTCCAGTTTGATGACCTTACTTATATTTGCATAACTCTTACAGGGTACTGTAAAGTATGACAACATAGAACTACAATACAGACCTGTACAGTACAATCAGCAAAAATGACAGTATTGTATAAACAAGGTACACTGTGTAGAAAAAGACACTGAGGCTCTCTAAACAAGATGTACAGAACTGTACCAAAAAAGATGGACTGTAAGTCTGAGCAGTGTGTTGTAAATCCACAGTATCATTAAACCAGTAAGTTGTTAAAGGAGGGATTTCTGTATTGCCTTTATATGTTATCACTGAATCTTTATTTTTCAAAAATTAAAGTCATGATTGTATTTTGAAGAGTGTATTTATTTAAATGTTTTACATTTTACATTTTGTAGTAGTATTAGGTATCATTTATAATCATATATGAACATAATAACACTAACATTACTAATTCCTTTTCATATAAATGTCAGAGTTCAATTGTTGAGCATTTTACCAAGGGCACATACAGAACTTCAGCTCTCTGCATAATATTTCTCAAAACTTAGAATGTTCTTTCTCACAACTGTATTTTAACCATGAGCAACTCACCTTTCACATTTACATATTCTACTCTTTACACTGGTGTGGATCCAACTTCAAATCTTAATGTTCTTCATAAAGTACTCACATTCCCTTTGTCTTCTTTTAGATTCTCTCCTGTATGAATAAGTCAAATCCAAAGTGTTAATGAAGTGAGTTTAATAATTATGATAGTAATGAAATGATTCCAAATTAATGATTAAATATTTTCATTATTTCATATTGCTTGAATAGAGATTACATAATATAAATAATATTTATATCATTACTGGTTTATTATCAGCAGTTATACTTTATCAGCATTAAT
>NW_004955426.1:7210486-7218368 GCF_000276665.1 Chinchilla lanigera | reverse complement strand
TTTTACACTTCCTAAAAGAAGAAATTATTCATTCTTTATCAAGTGTTGAAAATAATTCCATGAAAGCCACAGGATTTTAATTCAACTGAATTTAAAGCCTCTCTATTCCTATTATGCAGTAATTTTCTAATATAAAATACTACCTATATACTTTTACCCCTAAACTTAAATAAATGTGTAAATTTTAGTGATCTTTGGGCCATATAATATTTATAAAATAGAAAGTAATAAAAAATAAATTCCCCTCTCTGGTGAGAATTCCTTTTCTCTTATTTACGACTGTTATTCACACAATAAAGCCTTATTAATAAGTTTGTTGGTAAAACTCTACAACATAGGAAAAAATAAAGATGTCCTAAAAAGGGTTCATAAATAAGTGACCAAATAAATTTTCCTAACTCCAGATAATTGGACAAAGGGCACGGATACCTGGAGGAAGCACAGCTCGGCACCCGGGTAAGTGGCTAGGAGTTCATTCAGTGACAGCCTGTCAGGGCCTCGGTATCTTCCAGAAGATACGGCAGGGACAGTTAGTACCCAAGTGGCTTCAGTTCTCTTGCCATTCTCTTTTGTTGCTTCCTGGTAATAGTTAACCTTTGTTTTAAATTTTTCACTTTTCTTGTGAGCTTTTATCACTTTTAGTATTATCAACTTCGTGATAGTAAATGTCTTAACTGTGTGATGTTCTTTTAATATGTGTTACATTTTGTTTTGCAAGATTTACACCACTAATGCATCAACTTGATCTTTCTAAAAATTGTTGATAACAGTCCCAAGAGGAATCTATATTTGATTCTACACCTGTGATCTCTCCACACCTAAAGCACAGTCTTTCTAAGGCCATTGTGTTTTATGTGAGCTCTCTGCTCTGATCAGAAGCTGAACAGCTCCTGGACCTGACAGCTCTGTCACAAAGTGCAGGAGTCATCCCCGTGTTTTGTTCTTAGGATTTCATCTCCATTACGCATTCAGTGGCTCTTCTCCTGGCTGCCAGGGCATCATCATATGCTGAGGGTAACTTTCTCTGTGGTCTAAGAAATGTTTCTAGGCTCAAACCTGGAATAACCACGGATCTCACTCAGCTGTGCCCTGGAGACTGCTTCTGCTTGGATCTAATGTGTTGCTCTGTGCTCAGGGAGGTCAGGGAGGAGCTGATAATCAACCTTGATGTACATATTTGTACCACAGAGAAAAGCCAATGCTAAAGGCAAGTTGATCTATTTTAGGTTGTTTTTGATTTTGAGGTATGTGTGTGTGTGTGTGTTTGAAAGCAATCTTTCAACAAGAAAAGACCAAACTCATCGTTTGTATTATTTCAGAAACCTGAATCATGCCATGTTTGATTTCTAGTGTCTAACATTTCTGCCTTCGTATGTGTTGTCCAGTTCTCTAATCACTTCTAACAGTGAGGTGAATCTGTGAACAGGCTACTTTTGATGGTCAGGTCAAATTAAGGAGATGCGTCACTCATATTGATCTTAACTTTGCAGAGTTTTAGTCAAGATATAAATATCAGATGATTTCGGTATGACAAGCATATAACTACCAAAAGGGAAAGTGTGGGTTACTGTATTCTATTTCTTTAAATATTATAAATATTTCATTTTTAATGAACTGAATATTTTTGAACATTGATGTTTGTTTTCAAGTTTAATTTAAGGTGATTATTTAGGGCTCAGGATGTACCTCAGTAGTGCAGTGCCTGCCTGGAAAGTGAAAGATCCTAAGTTTGATTCCTGATACCAAAAAAAGAAAGTAGTAAAAAAAAAAAAAAATACCTGGTTTAATTTTTAGTACTTGAAAATATATAAATAGAAATTTGAAGTTACATATTTATTTATTTATTTATTTATTTATTTCACACAGGGTCTGACTATGTCATGCAGGCTTTCCTTGAAATCATTTAAATAGTCCAGGCTGACCTCAAACTCCTGGCAATCCTCCTGCCTCAGTCTCCTAAGTGCTGTACAGGCAGTAGTTTGAATATTACATCTTTGCAGACTTCATTAAAGTCAAGGGCTCCATTTGGGAGTACAAATTTATTTCTCCCCTTTTTGATAAATTTTATCTTAGGAACTCATTTTTTATTGTTATAACTGTTATTATCTCACTACTGAAAGACTGTAATAGCTAATATAGAAATATATTTAAATATATATCATGAAAGGAGTATCATAAATGTTGATTTATTCATTTAAAAACAAGTTCATTTATTATATTTGTACTGGTGAATTTATGCATGAATTGTATACTCACTTTGTAGTTTTTAAAATACATATATATTTATTTATGTAGAATTCACTACTAATTTCTAATTTTCCACTTGACTGTTTGATGTTTTGTGAAGTACTTTTTATATCTGAAAATAAAGCTTTTATTCTTCAGACACAATTTTAGTATTTGGTATAGATATTTACTAGGATTATAAAGGTGAAAAAGGTAGAAAACTATAGGGAAAATAGAATCATAGAAGGTAGACAGTGTTCAACAGTAACCTTTCTAGCCAAATAGAGCTATTAATGGCAGTGTGTTGTACCTCTTCCACCAAGTTTTCGGGCTGCAGATGTTATAATATGTACTATATAATATGTGATGATGTGCATTTGTAAATCATAAAATATTTAACACAGATATCTGCAGGCTTACAAGTAGGCTCTTTTAGTCAAACATATTTCATTATATTTTTGCTTCCAAAATATTTAATTTGCCATCAATAAATGTCAAAGAGTTTTAGTTTTAAGAACTGGATATGCAGACAAATTAAGAAGTTTCTGGCAAGACTGCATGGCTGTACTGAATCACAACTTAAAAGGATCTTAAAGCAGGCACACTGAAACCATCTGGAACAAATTAAATGGTAAACAAAATAAGGAATCACTTTATTATTGTTCAAAATGAAAAAAATCTTAATTGTATTCTTGTTTGATATTGACCATATGGTTTTTAATTATTTTTTCCCTTCAGAAAGTGCGCAGTTGTGTACATAATATCTATTCATCCAATATTTCATAAAAGTGAGAATCTCTTCTTCTGTTAATCCACAGTAATGAATGAGTCACCATTATAAACTTCCTACATATAAAAATAACTCATTCAGCACATTAGATATGTTACTTTCAACAAAGGATTATGACTTATATTTAGATATCCAGTAAACTATCATGAAACATAATCTTGGAAGACTTACTCTACTGACTAAAGTTTAGTATTTATGTTTAAGGTCCTACAAATTTTACAACAGAGAAAAAGAAGATGAAGAGAGAAAGAAGGGCTGTTGCGGTAGATAATAGTGATGACAATATCTGGAATTTGATAAACACCGTGAATCACCATGCATATTCACATACACATTTTGTGCTTAGGGACTATTGTATTTTATAGCATATAACTTTAAATTTTAAAGAACATTTTACTGAAATATTCATTTTTGAGTAAGGTACAGCTTCGCATAGAATAGCAAAGAATAAGAGAGAGATCACATGTAAGGTTTATAGGTCTCCCTGAACGACGACATCTTACTAACTGATAAAGTTTTAAAACTGGGACATGACATAAATACAGACTCCTCCCATTTTAACTGTACTTATTTTTCTATATATATTTAGTTCAATACAGTTTTATCCCATGTGTAGTTTCTTGTATTATAACTAAGAATCTGGACAGTTCTATTTCCGCTGTGATCTTTGTGTTGGCCCTGCAAATTATATTCAACTTCTTCAGGCACGGTCACCTCTGCCTCTGTCCACTGGAAACCACTCATCTGCATTTCCTTAAATGGCTTGCATTAAAGCATTACTATATAATTGGGATCACATAGCCTGGAGGCTTTTGGGATTGACTTATTTACTGAGTGAAATTCTCTGAAGCTTCCTCTGAACTATGTCTGAAATTCATTCTTTTTTGCTGAATAGCATTCCATGGTATGAATATATGATACTTTGCTCATTCAGTGGATGATATGCACTTTCTTTTGTTATTCAGCTGTTATAGATAAATCCTCTATGAACATTTATCTGTAAATTTTGATCTACACATAAGTTTTATATCTCCAAGATAAATGACTAAGAATAAACTTATAGTCCTGCTCCAAAACCATTTCATGAAAAGGCTATAATTTCTCCATGGGATTATTTGTGGAACTTTATAAAAAGATGATTGTATGATTGTGAGTCTGCTATTTCTGTGTTCCTCTATTTTGTTGTATTACTCTGTATGCTTTGCCTTTATCAAAATCATAGTATCTCTTCACTTGGAACCATACAGTAAGCTGTACACGGAAGTGTGATTCCTCCCACTTCATTCTCCTGTTTTAAGATTGTTCAGCATTCTTAACCATTTCTGATTTTTCATATAAATTTTAGGATATGTTTGTCCTTATCTACTCTTAATCTTTTTTGGAATTTTGGAAAGACCTCAGTTAAACCTATCAATAAATTTGAGGAGAATTGAAATCTTTACACTGTTGAGCATTTCAAAATATGTACCCAGTAGGCCTTGTCACTTTTTAAAAATCATTTTGTACTTTTAAATTGGAAATTAAGTACATAGTTATAAATTTATATCTACATACCTAACATTTCTTGAAGCAATTATGAATCAAGCTGTTAATTTTCACTTCCAAATTGCTATGGTTTGTGTCTGGGTGTCCCGCCAAAGCCTCATGCGGTCATGGGGCAGGCTTTTAGAGTTTGATTGATTTTGGGTGTGAGAGCTGCACCCGTCCTGGGGTGGATAGTTTGCATATGTAAGGGAGAGGAAGAGGCTGCTTGCCACCACTCCTTCCTTTTGTGCTTGTTGCTTTTGCTGTGTTGTGCTGCCTTGACTAGTTGCCCTCTGCATGTGCCACCCTGCCTTGTACCCAGCTGAGTATGGACTGAAACCTCCATAAACTGTAAGCTAAATAAACCTTTCCTTCTTAAATTTTGGGTGTCAAGTATTTTGTCCCAGCAATGAGAGAAATGTCACCAAGACACACATGTTCATTGTTAGTATATAGAAACATGCTAAATTTGGTTGGTTATAACTAACGCCCTATGTGTCCTGTGTCCTTAGTGAAATTGCTTGGTTTTTGATAGGTTCTTTGGTAGGTTTCTTGGAATTTTCTACAGAGACAACGATGGGAATTGCAAAAATGGACAGTTTCTTTTTTATCTGCTCACCTGTTTTCTCTCTCTTTTGCCTTATCACCTTACAAAGATTTCAGTACTTTGTTCAATATCAGTGTTTGGTGAACATTCCAAAACATGAGTGAAGAATGAATACAAGTTTTCACTGTCACATATTAGGCTAACTATGGGCCTTTGTGTAGTTTTTTCTTGATTCCTTTTGATAGATATAAACCCTCTAATGGGATGATTATATTCTCATCCTAATTATTTAATTACTGTCAGAATTTGATAAATGGATTTTCTAAGCTAATTTATATGGTCATAGGAATTTTCTTCTTTAGCCTGTTGTTAATGGTTTACAATTATTGAATTTTGAATGTTAAACTAACCTTGCATACCTGAAGTAAATCTAATTAGCTATGGTATATAATTATTTTTATGTACTATTAAATTCAATTTGGTAATACTTTGTTGATGATTTACATGTCTGAGTTAGTGACACATAATGGTTTGTATATTTCTTAATTCAGGCTATCTTTGATTCAATATCAGGGTTATACTGACTTAATGAAATTAGTACTGATATTATATTGTAGCTTTTTAGAAAAGATTATTTAAATTTGGTCTTAATTCTATAAATTACCCCAGCCTAAAAATTTTTTCCAGAAGTTTCTTGACTATAAACTTAATACCTCTGGTTGATCTTTGGTAGTTGTGGTTTTGATGAATTACTCCATATCTTTTAATTTGTCAGATATTTGAAGTAAGTTTATTAAATGTATTCTCTTATTATGTGTTTTGTCTCATTACTAACATTGGTTATTTGTATAGCCTCTCTTATTTTTGTCAGACTTTCTAGAGATTCAAAATTTTATTAAACTTTTGAGTTATTTGCTGTTATATTGTTTTATTATTTCTGTTTTCTATGCCATGATTGTGTACTCATCTTTATTATTTATCTTCTTGTTTTGAGTTGATTTTTCTCTACTTCTTGCATTTTTTGATGTAGGAAATTCTACATACTTATTTTCATACTTTCTTCTTGTCTAATGTAAAAATTTAGTGCCCTAAGTTTTCCCATCAGAACCCTTCTGGTTATACTCCATATATTTGACATACTTTTTTATTTCCTGTTTTCATTCAAAATTTCCTTTGATGTACATTTTAAAACTTATTTCTCTTTTCCATATATTGATTTATGAGTTATTAATAGGACATTTAATTTATTAGTGTTCTGGTTATTTTCTAATGTTACTGAGCTCTAGTTAGAGTCTGTAGTGCATAAATAGAAAAATGCATGGCTTTCATTGCATGAAATGCTATTCTGATTTATGACCCAAAATGAAGTTAATATTGTTCAAAATTCCATAGGCTTTTAAAACTGTTTATGAACCTGTTTGCAAGTGAAACACCCTGTTACTTTTTAAGAAGGTAATTTGATTTAGGTCAATGTTCTGGAGAAGCACTAGGTGGTACCAGCTACTGCTGGCTCAGGTGAAAGCAGTAGATGATACCACAAGGCTGGAAACATGTGCTGGAGATGGAGAACATATGGCTCATGGCTAAACAGGAAACCAGTGTGAGGGGTGGGTTGAGACCTGATCTTTTTATATCAACCCTGTGTAGTCGAAGATGCCCCCTCCCCACCCTGCAAGCCAGTATACTTCAGTTTGCTCTTTGCCCTGGCAATAGTTCTGGTTGCAGTTCCTGTCACTTTTGTTTCTTAGAAACAGCTGGCCACTGTGATGCATAGCTGGTCACTATGATGCATACTGTAAGAATCAACCCCTGATTGACAAACCATTCTGCCTCTGTACTACCTGCTTGCTTATCCCATATAAGTGCTGGACCACCAGAAACTAGTTCCTGATTTTCTAGGAATGATTCTGATCAGTGGTCATAGGCATGAAATAAATCTGCCTCCAAATTTTTGGAGTCATTTAAATGTTTCTGTTTGTGGTAGCACCTTTACGAAAAACTGAGAAACTCGTCAATTCCTTCTAAAGGAACTCCTCAAATTTTTCCATGAATATTCTCTGCCATTAGATCCATTTCTTAATGGATCCCTCACATTTGAATTTCCTACTCTGGAGACCAAGCTTTAAATAAGTAATGAAATACATGTAACCCATAACTTTGCAATAGCATTATTTTGAGTTTAGTGTCATATCTACAGAACATTTTAATATATTGTTTTGTATGTGCATGTTCTTCCTGCATGCAAATGCCCCAAGGATATGTGCACATATTCCACACAGCCCAAAAAGCAAGTTCACATGTGTTTGTTAACAAAATGTAGAACTTATACCTATTAAATATTAATCTGATTCTAAACATTATGATTACAAAATTGGTACTAAATATTTGGAGAAAAACAATACTATATGCATAATGCTTCAAAATTTTTAGTAGATTCTATTTTATTCAAAATGTTGAAATTGTAAAAACAGACAAGATTATAGATCTTGCAGCATGCAATGAGATTGAAATAATATAGAACCACATTTAACTGAATTTCTTATTCTGCATCTGACATAAAAAAATCAATGCTTGCAATTTATTTTTCTTGAGAATAACCATTTATATGAATGGAATCTTTAAATGTAAAAATTTGCTGCTATAGAAAATATTTCCATAGTAAAGTTAGCTACTAAAAGATAGGAAAAAAGTAAAATATTGTATGCTTCACAGAATTTACACCAATAGCGCATCTATTTCAACCCAAACATTTTAATTTTGAGGAAAGATAATAGCTTGGCTAGGTGGGGCATGGT
>NW_004955426.1:7204705-7209930 GCF_000276665.1 Chinchilla lanigera | reverse complement strand
CTATATAATAACTAAATTTATAAAAATTATAGAAAACAGAAATATTGATAATCAAGGTTGAACATGGCTGCTATAAAAATCATTCATTACATTATCCATTACTGCCTGCAAGATTCCTCTTCAGTTCAACTAGTTGTGCCGCTTCTGCTTGCACGTTTGGGAAATAATTATATTCCTGTTAAGTGAATAGACCACATTAGACATCAAGAAGCTATAAGACAACAGAAATATCAGTTTTAAATCATATATATGTAGGTAACTACACTGAGTGTAAGGTTGTGTACAAAATAGTAACATAAGCTTTCACCCACATTCAATAAAATACACTCCCTAAATAATTTATTCATTCTACATCAGTTTTTAATTATGTGAGCAGTAAATACGTTATTCTGTTTAATAAGGTTTTTATTCAAGATAAGGCAAAATTTACCCCTGACTGTAACCTAAAATTTTCATTAGGAAAAAAGTTTTTATTTTAAAGTGTATTACTCAAATATTTCCTATGCACATTCAAACATAAGCAAACCCATACAAACGCGGAGAATTGTTTCAAGTTAAATTTATTTTCATAAATACATTGTCACTGCTCAAGTTAGTTTAGAAATTTATCAACACTGAAGAGCTTGCTTTTAAATTACATTAATACATACATAATATACATACACATATATACATGTATAAAGTTATATATTTTATATGTATATATTCTCTATTTCTTGTAATTGAATCATGCCCATATAGAACAGATGATCTAGTGTATGCCTTATTTAGATTTTTCTACAAATTGACCATTTTTACCATTGCTGTTATCAGCATATTCCTGGTTTTTGGTTGGTTCTTATGGGCAGATTCCATGAAGCAAAGTTCTTTGATCATAAATACATGTACAGTTCACACTTAGGGTTTTGACACGATGCTATTTTCCTACATTTTTATAAGGTGATAATATTCCACATCGAATTCAGCATCATTTTTAGTTTATAATATACAAATCACAATATTAAGAATACATTAACATTTTAATCTAATAGAATGCTGAATTTGATACCCAACAATAAAAAAATAAACAGAACTAAAAGAAGAAAAAATAAAGAGCAAGCAACAATCAAAACGACATGGCTGACATAATGGCACTCTGTTTTGTTCTCTCTATTGAAAATTCTGTACTTACTGTGCCATTGCTCTGCCTTTTGTAATTCATAAAGGGCTGCATTGCTGCCAGGAGAAACTGACTGCAATTTGGAAAAAGGGATTGGTCAGATTTTGCAGAAGATGATGGCACAAACAAACAGACAAAGGAAATACATCAGCAAAATAGCACTGGAGAGCAGTCACTTACTTTGGAAAATGTCTTAGTTACATTTTCATCACTAAGAAAAAATAACTAAAACCAAAAGTTAGAGGAGGAAAGTAGCTCATAGTTTGTAAAGGTTTCAGGTGATAGTTGGCTGGCTCCAGGGCAGGGAGGCATGGCAGAGTGGCATCAGAGGGAGAAACATTTCATGACAAGCAGAAGCCAACAAACCATCAAAATAGCAAAGAAGGAAGTGATGACAGTATCCTTTCCTGAGCCTTGTATTTTATCAGGTTACATGCTTTTAGGAGGGATAGCACTCAAACATAGGTTAGGCCTTCCAATTATCCACACCCAGAACTATGCCAAAAGATCAGTGGAGTAATTTAGTTACCACACACCCTCGATTCTAGAATCACACCCTTAATCCCAACATCACACATTCTAGATCCTGCCATGTCTGAAAAGCCCCATTATGACAAGTTGGTGGTGCATCGAGACACAGTCATAACAGATAATTTGAAGCTCTATGTACCTTTAATGTTCAAAATCCTGAGCATAACAATGACTAAGCTGTTACCTTAGCTATGAAATGTCACCACATATTCGTCATCACCAGTGGGTTAGTTCCCCACTGAAGGAAGAAGCTCATCTGTTAATTACCTCTAATAGACATCAGATATCTTATTAGACTTTATACTTTATTAGTATCTTCTGAAATAATACTATTATTCTTATAGTTTTCAGAACCTGTATCATGTAAATTATGATTCTATTTTTAGTTAAGTAGTGATTCTTAGCAGATTTTTTTAACATATTATTTGTCTTAGTTACTTTTCTCATTCCTGAGACAAAATACCCAGCACCCACAAGTTAAGAGGGAAAGGTTTATTTAGTTCACAGTGTGTGGAGATTTCAGTCCATACTCAGCTCACTCCAAGACAGGGTGGTATGGCAGAGCGGCAAACAGTTCATGGCAGGAGAAGACAGGGAAGCAAGTGCAAAAGGGAGGAGCAAGCCTCTTATATTTTATGCAAGTACCTGCCTAAGGCAGGTGTAGCCCTTACACCCGCAATCCCAGAGCTAGACAGTGAATCAAGCACAAACTCTAGATTCAGCCACCACCAAAAAGACCATTCCCATGAATGTATGAGTTTTCAGGAGAACCCCCAGACACAAACTATAACATTACTGTATCTAAATCACATTTATTATTAAAATGTTCATATTGAATTTATATTTACTTACATATAATGCATTAAGAGAAGATTGTCTATGTTATTTTACTATTCCTTTTGTAATGCTATAGAATCCTCCTAACTGGATAACACAGAAATTTTTACTTTGTCAAAAAGAAATCCAAATTTTTCAAGACAATACAGAAATCATTAGGCATTCTGTTGAGAGAAAACTTAGGGGAAATACCATAAAATATTTGTTTGATTTATGAACAGCTATTCCTTTTTCATTACAGTCATGAAAAATAGGAAAGATGCATCTGATAAATATATGTAGAATAAATAGATATATGCAGAATAAATATATGTAGAATAAAAATAACCTTCCCAATTCCATCACATTGATTAAATTGAAACAGAGAAAACAAAAGTAAGCTGAACTTGACACACAACTGTGAAATCAAAATAGTGTTGTCTTTGAAGCAATTAGAAAGGATAAAATCTTTGTGCTGTGAGACTTAGGTCTAACTACAATGCCCTGGAATCCTGCCATGTTTAGGAATAGCTTATAAGGAGTTAATGCAGGAAAACCCAAAATATTCAGGGGGAATTACAAATAGCATGAGGATACTTTTCAGTCAGAAACTAGTGAAAAATTTTGAACAAGTGCTTTAGAATGAGGTGATAACTTACATTTTTGGTGGAGACCAGGAAAAGATGCAGGAATTTATCCTACCAGATGTTTAACAGATGTTTTAAAATTAATTTCCTTAAAACAATAACCATTCTACTTTTGCTTATACATTCTTTCATTCTTTTTGCCTCTAAATTTCATAAATATGCTGTACACAGGGCTGGGGATTTAGCTCACTGGCAAGCACAAGGTCGTGAGTTCGGTTCCCGGTGCCGGAAAAAAACAAAAAAAAAAAAAAAAAAAAAAGCTGTACACGTGTTTTATTAAGAAATAATTCCTAGTATTACTTTTAAACTCATTCTTCTTATGTTTTACCAGGTTCTGAAAACCTTAGTACTCTATCCCAAATTCTCCTAAATATATAAAAATACATAGGTATTGGCAAATTGTTACATGTAGAATATTACAGTTAATACATTTATACTTTGAAAGGTGACTTTCCCTAGCGACTTACCTTAAGACTAAAAGAATTAATAGTATTTACAAGATGGCAGAAAGATTTTTGTGGAAGGGTACTTTTCTGGTAGTCTTGAGAAAATAATACATAAATGAATATATATATATAATTTAATATATACAAATTTATATATGTATTCATATATATTTATGCATATTCATTCATTTGTTTAAAAAAATTTTCTGTTTGTGCATCATTGCAGCTGGTGAAACTGGAAGCATACTGTTTCATTATGAAAGTGCACATAAAATTTTACTACTAAGCAAGCTATTTACTATAAATAGCAAGTGAAATAATGTACTGTATTCTGATTCTGAAAAGCATCATATTTTATGCTTTCCTGAATTTGAAAAAAGAAATGTAAAGGCTATTTAGTCTTCAGAGCATAAAGCAGGAAATTTAGCTGCATTTATTTTAAAGTATCAAACACTTCACTTCTTGACCTATATTAAGCCTAACCTGTCCAAATTGCAACATCTAAAATTATTCAAAACCCTAATTACAAAAAAGAAAATTTGGTTGAGCTTTGAAATACTAAAAATGCATTACTTTTCTTGAGTACAAATGATAAAAAGCAGGCTTTCTACTTACATGGGTAGCATTAAATTAATTTTGCCACTTAAATTGCTGGGTTATATTCATACGGCAACCACATGTTTAGGTAATCTTGTGTTGTTGTAACCAAATACCTGAGAAAGATGTTTATTTAGCTTACAGTTTTATAGCCTGAATGTCCAGAATTTGGTGAGCTCATCTGCTTTGTCTCTGGTGCATGGCATTACATGGCAAACAATGTGGGTATAAGAAACCAACTACATGGGGCGACTCCTTGTATGAAGCCCTACTGTCTCTGGAACCAATCTAGTCTTTTGAAATGTGACTACTCCTTACGATAGGGATTCATCTTTTTTAATTGTTGTGGCCCATGATCTATCTACTTCTCTTTTGGCACTGCCTCTTAAAAATTTGTTCTCAGTGCTGTTATGCTGTGGAACAAGGCTCCAGCACGTAAGCCCCAGGGATAAATCACGTCCAAGCTGAAACAGACCCATGTATGTGAACTTGTATGTCTCAGTGTTTAAACAGATGCAATCATTTCCCTTGCTATTAAGTGGGATCATCTTCCTAATGTGTTCACTTGTTCATTTGAAATAATTAAACTCAGTGGATAACAAATAAAGAAAAATCTACAAAATAGTCATGGTTTTATTTATTTTAATAGTTATCAGGTGTTTTGCTTTGTTCCAGCTAATGAAAAATGTATTGCTGTTATGTAAATGATTCATTTTCCATGAAATATTACATTTCACAAGAATATATTGAACACACTGGCACAAGGATAAAAAATTGGCCAGGAAATTCATTCTGTGTAGAGTAATGATCAGTTTCATATTGCATGAATCAGAATAAAACAGCAATTTCAAGACGATGTTGAATAAATCAATAGCCTCAGAACCTTCTTAAATTGAACTCAGCACAGATAGAAGAATGATGAATAATCATCATTCCTAGTAACATTTACTATAAAAAATAGCTAATGTTGTCATAAGTAAAGGTTATTTTAAAAAGTACATACTTATTTCCTGTGATAGTTAACTGATT
>NW_004955426.1:7201377-7203575 GCF_000276665.1 Chinchilla lanigera | reverse complement strand
AATGAGGGACTTAATCTGATCTAGGAGGGTGTCCTCTATGTCTTGGATGCTCATCAATTCTTGGTCAAGTGTTTGATTGATTGCTTTATTTGGTGGGGGGACTGTCTATAGAGTTTAAGGCAAAAAACACAGATAGTAGGGTTTAGGGAAGCAAGGACTGGTGTAAGCAGCCTGAAAAGTCAGAAAAATCAAGGGGGGTAGGTATAGAACAATCCTGTGGACTGTGCATGGGGTAGTCAGTGTCTAGAGTGACCAGAGTAGGGCCTTGAGTGTGTTGTCTCTTTAGAGTGAGCTGTTTGGTCCAGGTAAAATTTTTAGTGGATCTAAGGCTGAATTTCTGAAATTGAAGAGGTAGATAAAATGCACTTAGGTTATATGTGCATGAGTTACAAGCTCAATTTTTAACTTTTCTAGAATTTGAAGGGGCTGAATGTTATATCTAGTTTTTATTTACTCTAGGTTTTGCATTATCTCTGCTACAAATGCAGGTCTGTTGTCATTGCCAATGATCAAGGTTAGGCCATATCTAGTGATGATTTTTCACAGCAGGATCCTAAAAACTTTTACTGTCTTTTCAGTATGTATAGGGAATGGGAAATCAGGGCCAGTGATACAGTTGCTGAAGCCTGAGCTGAATGCTGGGGTATGGATGCCAGTGCAGTGGCTTGAGCTTGAAGAACACCTGATGGGGGCAACGCTGGTGGCTGGGGTTGATGTTTCAGTCAATCTGATCTGCAGAGGGGGCTTAGATGTACAGGCATCCTTAGATGTGCCAGCATCCTTGATTGCAAGTTTCCAAACAGCAGCAGGAAGAAGTAGCAGGAGAGCTTTGCCCAAAATAGCTTTGTCCAAGGTGACCATAGACATTTAGTCTGTCAGACTTCATTTCTAACAAAGCTACTTTCATCCATAAACAGGGTGTACTCAGCATCTGTACTGATCTACAGTTATTTAGGAGGTCCAGTACAGCATGTGGCACCTGCACAGTTAGGTCTTGTTAGCTTTTCCATTCAGAAGGACAGAGGCTGTTAAGAGCACAGAGACAAAGGGGGAAAGGCAGCGCTTAGAGACTGGATCCAAGTATTTGTGCAGGTTGGCACAAATACTTGGATCTGGGGCTGACAGTCTGAGTAAGCATCATTGACTTTGTAATAACAAGGATCCAGATTCTATGAAAGCCAGCAGCTCCAAGGAATTTGTGGAGATTCTTTTTTGTAAACAGTTTCTGCTAGATATTGTAGCAGAGCTTTCATGCCTTTCAAGCAGGAAGCTTGAGTGTTGTTAATTAGAAGTGCAATGACCTTCTCCAAAGATGGTAACCAAGTTTTTGAATCTCTTGGAGGTTGAATCCTTGGAGTCCAAAACCTGGGTGTTCACTAAGAGGGACTGACTGACAGTAGCCAACTGAAGGCAGGAGAAGACATTTTTGAGGTCCAGGCAGGTGTACCAGCAGGCTTTGGGTGGCAGAAGACTGAGGGAACATACACTGTGAGGCAATCATGGTCACACTGGCAGCTCAGAGATCTTGAACTGATTTTATAGGCAAGAGAGGTGTATTTCAGCAGTTTGAGAGTCTATAAACATTTTACAATTTTCTGGATGTGTGGTGGAACTTTTAGCTGTTTCTCATGGCGTGGGAGAGTGTTTGATGCCGGTGGGGTTGTCCTAGGATGGAGTTTCACAATCAGAGGCAGGTAGTCAATGACCAAATCTCAGAACCCAAGGGACAGTGATAAAATTGTGGAACTGGAAAAGACAGAGAAACAGGCTATCTCAAAGCAGCCAACTGTGTCATCAGAGCCTTTGTGAAAATAGTGGGAGAGTTTCCAAACTCTTGTGGCAACGGAGTAACAGTTCAAAAAGGGTGCATGAGCGGAGGACCACAAAATGTAAGGTGATGGCTGCATTGTTGATGACGTGGAGATCTTGCCCAAAGTGATTAATAGTCTATCAGCCTGACCTGTGGATGGATGACTGTTTGTGCTTCCCACAACATCTGATAGCAATGAGGGTCATGGTGAGGTAGCATGCTTGGCGGCCAGGCCTGCACGTGAGCTTTTATCTATACTTCTGGGAGGAGAGATTTTAGGACTTCAGGACTGCAGTTATCTGTCATAGGTTGATGCAGGTGTCATCTTTCTCTTGGGGAACAGCAAAACTGAAAGTAAAGGGCCAAACAAGAGGGAGGTTGACTGGCT
>NW_004955426.1:7170994-7200332 GCF_000276665.1 Chinchilla lanigera | reverse complement strand
TTCAGCAGGCACTCAGAGGTTAAGCATTCCAACCCCCCTTCCCTTGAGCGTGTCCTTAGCTAACAAAAGTTGATCAAGCTCTTTTTCTACTTGAGCTGAGCAGGACTGACAGACAGACTAACTGGGGTGTCCCTGGAGGTCTTACCAGAATCGGGCAGGCGGACAGATGGAGAGACATATTATGTCCTCCTCCCTTTGGGTCCATTGTGAGCTGCTTGAAGTGGGATCAAGGAATCCTCCTCCAGACCTTCAAGGGGACTTGAGAAATCTTGAGGTCATGCCTTTGCTTCTGGACCTGGAGAGGTCCTTGCTCCATCTGAAAGGGCCATGACCAGTGACCAAAGAGGTCAGCACACATCTGACTTCCAGACTGATGCACGAGTTGCAATGGCAAGAAGAAACATCAAAATGACAGTCAGGGTTTGGAGGCAGATTTATTTATGACAGGCACTGATCAGGATCATTTCTAGACTATCAGTACCTGATCTCTGGTGGTCTAGGATTTATATGTGGTAAGCAAGCAGGAAGTACAGAGGCAAAATGGTTTAACAATTGGGGTCTGCTTTACACAATGTACATCAATGACCAGCTGTTTCTAAGAGATAGAAGCAACTGGAACTGGAATAGGAGCTATTACCTGGGCAACTAACAAACTGAAGTGTACTGGCTGGAGTGGGTATTTTCTGTTGCAGTTCTCTTTCATGTTATTGGATGAAAGTATTCTGAGTGAATCTGACTCTTAAAATTCTACTTTCATTCTTGATTCACTTTGCCGAAGCCATCAACTAAATAACTGCCCTTAATAGTACTATCACATAAAGTACAAGTCATCCAAAGTTGAAATTCAGGCAAAAGAAAATGAATAAAATATAAGTATCACAAATATGACATAAAGCATACTTACTGGTAATATTGGTCAGTGTTATTGGTCTTTTTCACCAGAAAAAAAAAATTTAGACACTTTACATGTTTCTGTGTAAACATCTGCTGCCAGGAATCCTAAAGGGGTTCTTAGAATTGGTTGATATTTACGGGGAATTTTCCCTGTGGTTACAAGACAAGTTCTAACATATGCGAAGTTAGAATATCGCATAGGCTCCAAAGTACAGTTACCCAGAATTTTTTTCAAATTGCTGCCTCAGATCAGCCACTACAGGAAGATGATGTTAGGTTTTTCGTTCTGTTGTAAGTTTCCAAATGTGCTATGATACATTTAAAATGCAGAAGTGAGAAAGGCACACCATCCTCCCAAAATACAAGTGTTAGGACCTGTGAGATTATTAGGTCCCTTTACATTGTCAACAATATTGTCAAAACATCTGTCATGAAATTGTGGCAAAGAACAAATTACAACTCATAAGTAAGTGGATGCAGAAGTTTGGTGATTCAGAGAAAATGAATTTATCAAAACTAAGCACAGTACTACAATTATATTTGAAACAAGCGGGCAGATAGGAAACAAAACTGGGAGCCTCTTTATATAACTAAAACATGTATCAACTAGTGTATCCTTTGGGGGTAATCATTAATAAATAAATGCATTCATTTATTAACATTTATATAGCAAGTAATATATTTCATCTCTCTATTAGCTGCAAAATGTTGGGCAGGATAGGCCTGACTTTTACAGAATTTAACATTAGAATTAGAAGAGAGATTATTGACAAAGCAATTACAATAAGTCAATAAATGGTGTGGAACTATTTCATGACCTCTGTAAGTAGGTAGTTCTTTAAACCACACAAATTGGCTATTAGTTTTCTTCCTTTCATCTTTTTTCCTTTCCTTCTTTCTTTTTGTATGTCTTCTACTCTCCTACTGACTTTGAAATTGCATTATTAATGTGGAACAACAGAAACCAAACTACTTACAATCATATGTATGTATATATATTAGTTCTCACAAAGAATGGAAGGAAAAGTTTGTTCTGAAGGAGACAGACTCTCTCAATTTCTCATCTTTCTTTTATATCAAAAGCCAAAATGGATGGTGACCAAGCTAGTTTTCATGTTTTCCTCAGCTTGACTGAACTTTAGGCAGACTTATTCCTAACTCTATGCTTTCGACCTCCCTTTTCATAAAGGATTTACTTTAGAAAACTTTTCATTATAAATTCTTTCTCTGCCCTTTTGAAACTGTGGTTAAAAAGTTTCTTGACAGTTTTACAGCCCAGGGATGTATTGCCAATGTATTAAGGAGCCAATCCTTTGAAATATCAAGAAACAGAGTGCCTTTATCACCCGGGTTCTATGGGATGCCAGTAGCCTAACTTTTGTGGGCACCTATCCAAGTTGCAAAATTACCTTGGATCATGAAAGTATGAGATAGTTTGCTTTTCCTTTGGGTAAGGCCAAAAAACATATATGGCACTTACAGCTTATGATCCCCTGAATCCAAGCTCTTAAAAATCCTCCATTCATTTTCTCAGGAAAATTGAGCTTAGATTGAGCTGTGGTCTCTTAGTTCTATTGTAATAGCCTTGAACAATAGTTCTTTGATGAGTTTAAAAATAACTAAAATGTACAATAAGAGGCTATACAATTGGAATAGAAAAGCTAACAAACATTTGTTCAAAATATCAGTTAATAATGAGTCCTAGCTAGGTCCTTCAGCTCCAGAGAATATTTGGAGAAGGTAGTACGGCATGTAACCACATATTCTGTTACCCTCTCAGTAAAATGCAATAGAAAAAAATAAATTAAAATAAACAGACTATCAAATACTTTTTTACTATTAACAAATAGTTACTGTGGTAGCAACTACTTTGGTGTGACCTTTGACTATTACAATGATGCATAAATTACCCCAATCCGTTAAACAAAGTTGTTTCTGTAAAAGCCAACAGATAGCTATATGATTGGATTCAAAGTGTTCTTACTTCTAATAGAATATCTAACGTCTTCATTTAAACTGTTATTTTTTATCTATCATGTGGACTTTATCCACACAGAAATTTTCTTTGTAGTATAACATATGTGATCAATATAGAATCAACAAGATCAATTAGTTTGTTTTAGACTATTTAAAGGAAAATTAATAAGGCTAGATTTGAAACAGCTAGGATACCCGATACCCATTCTCAACAGTTCACTGTGAAGAGTCCTCTCAAATTCTCCACAGTGTGTTTCATTATTTCCAAGGTCACTCATGCTTATCTAACAGTCCTGCTGCCTGATAACAGACTGATCAGATATGTACACTGAATAGAAAAGCTCTATTAATGATGCTTTGGAAGCAAAGCATTGATCCCACAGGTAAAACATTTTCCATTTATAAAAGAGAATGCACTGAATCAATGCATTCTCTAGGGACTATTGAAGTTGGTTAATCACACTAATTAGATGTCACTAGATGGCATTCATTTACGATCACCATCGTGAACATTGTCACAAGCAGAATTTTTTAAAGCTCAT
Organism: Chinchilla lanigera; assembly: GCF_000276665.1. Taxonomy (NCBI): domain Eukaryota; kingdom Metazoa; phylum Chordata; class Mammalia; order Rodentia; family Chinchillidae; genus Chinchilla; species Chinchilla lanigera. Next base: position 7,196,919 of record NW_004955426.1, on the reverse strand, counting down.
TAGAGAACGCCTGTGCCATCACATCTTGGGAAGCTTTGTTACTATCTAGTGTTCTTGTGGTTTAATGAAATGTTCCTAATGAGGAAACCACTTTCAGAATACCTATATGGAAAGCGAAGATTTTTTATATCAGTCATTAAGGTCTCTTATTTCTTTTACTGTTGCCAGATAACAATTTGATTTACTAAGTGGTAATGTTTCATTTCTATTCTCTTCTTCTTTGTCATTACCTTCAAGCCTGCTATTCAAATATTATGCCATTGTGCATGACTTCTTAATGATGATCAATTCATGCTTATGTTGCCTACTAGTGTTACAGAAAGTATGATGCATCAGATCCACCTGGAGGTCATTTGGAACATATACACAAATGCCTTATTTAATGAGGCCAAAACTGGGGTTTGAAGACATTTGTATTTCTTAAAAATTCCAAATATGAGTGAACATCTCTGTAATGATTTTCCCAGCATCTGCTATCTTTAGTGATAAAGCAAATATCTGCTTCATGGATACTATGTTGTGTGTGACTGGGATACTTCAGAAAAACATGTACCATAAGGAAACTTAATTCCGATACACAAAGACATCAAATAAAGTGTTTATTATATTTGAATAACAAAGCAACTCATATAAAGTATTAAAATGAGTGATATTCCATGCTTAATAAAGTCTGTAAGGACTAAAAAAGCCAACTGCAATTTGAAAGAATCACTGACCCAGCCACTCATAAATGTTTCTACATATCAGTTCATATCCACAAAAATACCCAGCTACATATTCATGCCCATGTCCATGTTATATCTATAGTTTTATCTATATTATTTGTATTTTATTTATATCTAACATGTCTACCCAACATCCTTTTATTGCTTTCAAATGCAACTAGTCCTAATTATTTAGTTATTTTAGAACTTATATTTTTATTCCTGAATGATACACTGTTCTTGATTTGTCAGATTAAACAATCACTTTCTTTTATGATGACAGTTGATAATTAAACTCATACACACATGTGTACATAACACTTATATATAAAGCTCAGCTACTTTATGGCAATCTGGAGACCCTTCAAAGCTCTCACTAATTTGGTGGTAGGCTTTATTTCCAGGATCACTACCATGCCACCACATAGCTCATATTTAATACCCCCAAAACTCAAAGTATAAAATTTATATTTTTAAATCATTGTATGCCTCAGACTTTTATATCACTTACAACTTATTCAGCTCAGCAATTTGAATTATAATTATATCAAATTTAAACTAACATAAAGTACTGCTAAAAATAAATCCTTACTTATTGCTTATAATGTGTTTTAAAAAAACTAAAATATATAATACTCAGATGTGTGGCTCTATTGTAAGATAAGTATTCTGTATATCTCCTGTAATTATTACAATAGCCTTTTAAATTAGTATCATTTCCTATTTCCTTGATATCAATTTGTGAGAAAACACTGAAGTTTATATTTCTAGAAGCATTCTATATCCCATTATGTGCATTTAAGACAATGTCCTACAATTGATTTTAGAGCAATTGAAAAGGAAACCTAATGCAAATTTTCACACATACCTGAAATTTTGCACTAAATTTTCATTTCAAGAGGTCATATAGATTTTGTATGCATGTACAGACTGACAGGTACTCCTACTAAAATAAATAATAACAATATTAAATTGTATTTATATTTGAAACTTTAATTATTTCTCTTAATGTGAAAGGGAAGAGAAAAAATCCTATGCAGAAGTAGATTAATCTAAGTTGTACCACAGACATAAAACTCATCCTCCAAAGAGTTGTTCATGTAATTTCATGTTTAATTAATGATTCCATTTTATAAATTGGATAGTCACTTGCTAAGCTCTAGGGCAATCTTTTAAAACAAGTACCTTTTGAGTTTATTCCCCCTAATGTTTCTCAATCTTAATTAGGAGTTTGAATCTATGTTGACTGTATCAAAAATACACAGAAATTGTGGGTGAAATGGCCTCCCAGATGGAAATAAAATGCTATAAATTGGAAGTTTACTATAATAAACTTCATGGTGAGGAATGGGAAAGTGGATTCTAGCATATTATTCCAGTTAAAGAATTTTAGAGTATTTCTGTGGTTGTGTTTTATAGTATTGCTCAAGTACACAATACAGGAAAGAACAGATGAAGAGGCAGTGCCTGACATTTTTGTATGTTACAAAGTAGGTTTTCACCTGTATGTACAGAAATAGAAAACAGGTTATTATTCTGAACAAATCCATAGCTTTTGTATTTGAAGGCCATAAAGATATTCCCAGTGGCAGCACAACAACTAGAAATTCAAGAGTTGACTAGACTGGAATGAAGTAGTTCTACACTTTATCACACTGTAGCTGTGTGTATGGGAAGGAGAGGGGGAAAATTTCTCATGCACTCCCACATTAAGGGGAGAAAACGCATAAGATGGACTCTTACAAATTAGGGTCATAGACCCCAGGGATTCACTATGTGTTTTTAGAAGTTCTGCAAGTCCTAAGGCCCTAAAGCTTTTATATTGTCCTTTTCACACTAGTCTCAGTTGAGTTTCCTGAAGCTATGTAACACATTCTGATGTTATCACTCTAACACTTAATGGATTACGTGTTTGGGTATTGTGTGTGCGTGTGTGTTTTGATTAATCCCATTTAATATATGTTACAGTGTATGTCTACCAATATAGTAACAAAAGCCTTCATGTTTCATTCTCAGTACCCCATCTTAAATTATTGAATACCTCAAAATGATTGCCTTAGTCATGGAAGACTGTGATAGCAAGATTAGTATAGAGAAATAGAAATAAAATAAAACTTTATTTTTATTTTCTACGTGCATAACCATTCCATGTTTTATTAACAGATACTGCTGTGTCACTTAAATAGGTCTGTCTGATAATCGCCTGTCAGGTGCATATTCCTTGCCCAGCTGATAGCAGACAGCAAATTGTACCCACTACAAAGATTTAAATTCAGAGCCTGACACAGATCGTGCAATGAAAGCTCTCTTGAAGAATTTTCCTAGACTTACTGAGAAAGCTTGTACTGCAGTATCTCTTTGAAGCATGAAACCTGAACAAATGGCGAGAATTCTGTTGTAATATGGAGAATAAACCCAACACTTAGGAAGGTTCAGCTGAGAGATGGACAGAGTAGAGAGAGAGAACATTATTAGAATTCCTAATATTTCCGAAATATTTTGTGACGGGAGTCACAAAATTTGTAAATTACATTACAAGTGGTACCTCTACTCATGAACTTGATTCTTTCCATGATTCTAGTGGCAAACCAAGTTGGACAAGAACTGAATCAAATTCAATGATTAGGTTCAACTTTGACCTTATGAGGAAATTTGGTTTGATTTTCATCCAGTTGGGTGTGCAACCAGAATCAAAGAGAGAATTGAGTACATGAACTGAGGTACAACTATATTTGCTACTGAGATAATCCTAAAAATCTCATTTGAATATTACAGGTCCTTGGATATTTTATTTTTAGACACATAGTCTATGGAATGCACTGCATACATTAAGCATAATTTATGATCCAGATCATTTCATCTAATGTGAAGTTAATGTTTCCATTTTTAAAAATAAGCACAATGAGGCATGTAATCATAGGTATTTTTAGTTGTGCAACCAAATTAAAATCCAGAAATTATTTTCTCTAGAGATGTTAGCTTTGTTCAACTACTGAAAGTCCTTCCATTTCATACATTAAATCTTGGAAAACAGAATCTAATAAATAAGGCATGAAGTTGGGGAATATGGGAAAGCCCTACTGTTTATGCAGCACTGTGGTTCTTTTACTGCCAAGATCACATACTCAATACATTTTTCAAGCTCAGAACTTGTTTTTGGCAAGAAAAATTCATATATGGCATACATGAATTATATGAATGGTGTAACTTCTTTTAAAGACTTAAAGGAGAATTATAAATCTCAGACTGAAGTGTCCTGTAAGAAATCTAAGCAGTAATTTTCTAAGCAGGGAAGATCAAACGATCTCTTAAGAAGTATTAAGTACTTTTTATTAATAAAGATACAAACACCTTTTATGCTTCTGATCTAACTTTTCTTCACAAGGAACGCAACCTCGTGTCAATACTGCTGATATTTCCACATCAGTATATCAGAGGAAGAAAATGATAGCTTGATCCATTTCGTTTTCCTCCACTCATGGAAGAGTATAACAATGATTTCAGAACATAATCTTTGGGAGGGAATAGTCTAAATGGGTTCCAAAAATTCACAGAATTGTTCCTGTAAGTCACACAATTAAATTCCCAAGGCAGGAAAATTACAAATGAACTGTGGTTGTTTATTCTATTCTACCACAGGCATTGCTGGGTTTGCTAAAAATTTCTTTAACAATTTCAGGAAGAGTTCTGCTATAAATCCAGGATGAGCACCATTGTATATGGCTAAGTAGGGGAGCTCCTGGCAAGTACCTAGACTGTGATGGGTGAAGTGTGGCCGTTTCTTGAAATGCCCTCAAAGAATCCTTCCTTTTATTTTGATGCAAACCATAGCACATTGTTTTAGGGCTCCACTTCCTAGCATTTCCTTCCCATTCAAACTGCCCCCCAACAAACCTGCTCTGAGGTTTCTAAACCACATGATCCTGTACAGTTACAGCAATGTTCTTTCTCCTGATATTAATGTTCTGTATCAGTTAGCTTTTCAATTGCTAAGCACAACAACTGCTACCTACCACTTGACAAAGAATGGATTTTTTTTGTCTCAGTTTCCAGTGGGTTCTTTCATTGGCTGGCTGCCTCCAAAGTAGAAGCAGCATGGAAAAAGTGGAGGAAATCTGCTCACCCCATTGCAGTCAGGAACACAAAGAAAAGGAGGACACTGGACAAAGATTACATCTTTCCACATCATGCCTAAAGTGACCAGCCCCTTCAATCCAGACACCATCTCCTAACAAATGAGAATTTTGGGGGACATTTAGATTTAAACCATATGGAAGAAGTACAGGAATCATTTCAATACATTATTCAGCTCACACTGTCTAAAATGATGTACAACATTAATATGCATTTCTCAGCATTGATTCTCAAATGTGCTTTTATTTTTGATTACCTGGACCTCACAAATTACTAACACTATATCTCTATTTTCCTAATTAATTGGATTCTAATTAATTGTTCTGGAATACAGCTTCCATATCTACATTTTAAAGCTTTCTATAGGTGATGAATTTTAAGCCATAGGATTTGAAGTTAATGACTCTAAAAACTGATATGCATCTCAAATAAACCTTGTTAGGAAAAATAAGTAGACCTCTGGATTTAGAAGTCACTGTTCAGTCCAGGAGGGAGGGCACATATGTGTAGTCCAACCTACTCCGCAAGCGAAAGCAGGAGAGTTACTGAGCGTGCACAACATAAGGAGACCTTATCTTAAACAACAGGTCAATTGTAATAAACTGGTTCTCTAAATAGATCATTATTTCCGATAAAAATATTGAGAGTATCAAAATCCTAAAGCAATACTGAAGTTTTTCCAAAGTGTACTTTTACATTTAAGAGAGCAATCTGAACCATGCATACACATAACTCCATATTTCTATAGCTGAATAAATCGAGTATATAAAATGAAATATTATATAAAATAATGAGAAATCCAATGATAATATATAAACAAATGTCAACCTCTATTAATGTAAATATGCATAAATTCATAAATTTCCCAATCTATGTAAATAAATCCAAGGAATTTATTTTAAAATATTGGTGACATGTAAAAACATAAAAACACGCTAACTATTGTGATATCTGAAATAAATTTAATTTGTTTTATGCTGATGTATCGTGTCAGAGCACACTGTATGTCAATCCTTGACAAGTGAGGGTTGAACAATTTAATTTGCTATTAACAATCACGATCAAACAAAATTTATTTTGCAATGGTTGTGATTATTATACATAAATTGCCCTAGATTTATTTCACATACTAAATGTATTGTATTAGTCAACAAATCTGATTATGGAAAATTAATTAATTTACCTATTCATGAATTACATTTATTTTCAAAAGGACTATACAAAAATGTTGGGCAGAAAATTAATAGTTATCTAACCACTTTTTCCAAGACAAAAATATCCTATCCTTGATAGGTCTCCATTCTAACTCTTCCACTTGCAAAGGAATTACCAATAGACATAATATAATTTATGAAAATAATTTAATAGCATGAGTGCTAAAACATATTTTATTAAATTTATTAAAAAGTAAAGTAGTATGCTGCTACTGTTCTATTTCTTTGTTTATTTTTCTCATTTACTACTCTCTTTAAAGTAAAAAAAAAAAAGCTTCCTAAAGCAAAAAAAAAAAGTAAAGTAGGCTTGAATAGTATAATTCTTAATTAGTCTAGCTTATAAGTAGTCTAGAATAGCATAGTTCTACATTCTATCACTATGCCTTCCACTTGCAAGCTTGTACAAGTGTAGCTCAAGAAAAAGAGATACATTGTAATAGATATCTAAAATATTTGAATACATATGTGATGACTTCCAATGCATCTTAATTCATGCAAAATACAAATAATATTTTAAACAAATATGTTCATTTGCCTTTATATAATATCTAACTGAAAAGATCATACAAAATAAAATGTAAAATGTGTTGCATATTATAAAAGCTTAACTATCATTTCAAGTAAGAATTATCTTTATCCAAGGCTTAGAGTACTGACTTGTCCAGTGAAAAGGGAAAAGTTTTTAACAGTATGAATGCTCAATGCCTTAACTGAAATACTGAGGTGGTTTATTTCCTATAACATCATGCTGTAGTCATTTCAAATTCTTTGTCTATTAACAAAGTTAGAGAGATCTCCTAAATTTTTGACAGCTAATATTTTACGAAATTTTCTGCAATATTTTTCTGGGTTTCATAATGTGATGTTTCAGTTCTAGATTCCAATATTCTGTCCTGCACCTGAAAATTCTCCATCTGTCACATAAACTGATTAATCATGTAATCTTTTCCTTTCTCCAGTCACTTTTTTTGGAATTTTTTTTTTCTCTCACTTGCCACAAAGGGACTTCTTCTGAATGAAACCTGTAGACACACTTCCCTAAATGTCAACTTGGGCAATAAATGGGAAAAACTAAGTCCCCTCAATTTTTATTAGACTTTGCTGCAAAACCTCTGATTTGGAAGCTCCAGCACTGCTCCACAGCAGTGGTAACTGACTACTTACTGTTTTATCCTGGGTAGGGTAAGAGGATGTGGGAATTACTTTCAAGTGCAGTCTTACTATCCTAAGCAAATGGATGCACATCAACAGCTTGGGGCTACTCACTTCCCAAGCATTTCCCTAATCTTCAGAAACACTTGATTTGTTCTCTTCAAGCAACTCTATCTTAGAAAACACACTGTCTGCTTTCACATCAGGTCTCTGACTGTAGCATTACAAAATGTTCTGCCAGGACTTCCTATTATGCCAAAATTTTGATATTTTCAGACAAGCAATCCTGATAAGGAATGTGATGAATGGAGTAAAGCTTCTTTTCTCTACCCAGGTTTCTGAAGCACACATTGAAGGCATAAGTATAAGTCTATGGGAAACTTGTAAATGATATTCATCAGGAATATTCCTTCTCATGCTAGGAAGAGATATTTGTGCAGTTCACTATATCTACAGCCAAAGTTGACTCAAGGTTGCAGTTTTCTGAGATACAATTCAGTCTGAAATCATATACAGCATATTTCCTATGTCCATTTTGGGTTGTATCTGAAGTGGGAGAAGAGAAAATTAGAACCGGAACAAGAGACAATTGTTTAATGTTTCACATGTCTAAAGAAAATCTAGTAGAGAGCAAATGTACTTATTCTTTTCCTTATGAGCTCATCTTTAGTACAGAAAAACACCCAATATCTTTGGGATGATTATATTGTATTCAACATTTATGAACATAATATTGATCATATGCTCCTATAGCATTATTTAAATTTTCTCTACACTGTAATTGCATAAGTTTTACAGAAATACCCAAATTGTTACATGCACATACGTCTCCCTGGTACTGTTGGTTTATAGACTGATGAAATGAAGAACTTGTACAATTCTACCTGACCTATGTGTGTATAACAAACCTGAAGTTCATGTTTTCCTAACCTACAAGGCCAAGTTTTCTTGAATGTATGATCACAGAATAGTCAACTGAAAAAATTCTTTTTGTAATTTTTCACATTCAACTAGCTAATCATTTTAAATTTTGCTACACTGAAAATTTCAACACAGTAAGAAATATCATACAGTGCACCTGGAAAAGAATATGAGACATTGAGTTAGTTAAGACATTAGAAAACCCAGAATTATTTTTAAGAAACCATCGTTTTTTAGCATATGCAATATTTTTTCTGGTTACAACCCATAAAATATTAGAGGCATTATTGTAGACAGGTATCTTGGTCTAACTCTAATAGAAACATAAGCAGTGTCTTCTACAGAGTTAATTTCATAATTTTCTGCTAATCAATTCTAGAGTTTTCTCCTTATTGACATGCAGGCTCATATCATAAAAAGATAGAACAAAATGTAACAGCTCAAGTAAAAATTGATATATCAACTTTATAAAAACTAACCCCAACTTCATAATTATTAAATTGAGGTTCAAGAAAAGGCATATGGAAAAATTTTTCTTCTGCATTTAGTGTAAGTCACTGATCTCTACCAAATAAATTTTTAAAGAAAATGTACATAGTGAGCAAGTATAAATAAAGGGTTATTAGCAATAAGTCTGTTAACTACCTACTCTCTCTCTCTTACCCATGTATTTTAACACAAACCATAGTTTTAGCTTATGTCAAATTTTTGGCATTTCTAACATAAGGAGAGACAAGTAAAAACAGGAGGATTATTGTTTTCTTTGGCTAATATCCTTGTTATTGTACCAGTCAACTTTAATTATTAATGCATATAGTCAGCTAATGTTATTAGATAAACAATGGTCAATCTACATAGTTATAGACATACGTCTTCTCACAGGCACATGTAAATCATATATGATGTTAAACTGTGTAAATTTCTATCTAGACAGCTGCTGAGATGTCAAAGACATTTATTCAGCTTCTGTGTTTTGCAGTATGGCATTTGCACTTGAATTCCTTGGGAGGAATATTGTTGAGGAAATGTCTTGCTTGAAGTTATATACAAGAGTGAGGATATAATTAGATAGCTTACAGATTAGAGGCAAGTAGTTGTCTAGTACCTACTATCCAGGGGATCGAACAGTTTCTTAGTCTTAGAAGCTGGAAGCTTTCAACTAAGAGGGAGAGAAAATGCAACCAGTTCCAGGTTGAAGGCCTGGAAGCTCTCTGGAGTGTTACTGGATTGAATCCAGAACAAAAAGCTGAATAAAATGAGCAAGGGCAGAAGCAAAGCCACACCTGCTGATGCAAAATTCAGCTTTTAGAAAACATAGACCAACTCCCTTTTTCCCATTTTCATTCTATCTGGGCTGCAAATCTATTAGAGGGTGCTGTGTATAGTCAGGGCAGCTGTTCCCCCTTCATTATGCTGGTCTACATGCCAGTCATCCATGGAAACACCCCAGACACACACCCAAGAGTGAGCTGTACTAATGCACTGAGCATCTCTTAATCCAGCCAAATTAGCAACCAAGGTGATTTGTCACACTAAGCATTTCTGATTTATTTTGTTCCCTAATATTTTTGGCTAGCATTTTGGGAAGATAGGTTAAACATGACCAATCAACTGTTTTTCTCTCTTCCTGGAAGCCAAAAAGAAAGTTAAGTCCTGAGTTGAATTCCTGGTACCCTCCCCAAATTTAAACTATGAAAGCGGAGGGGGAAAGGATGAGGGAAGAAGAGACTTCATTTGCTTAGCACCTGTAAGGAATTCAACATCTGTAAAGAATTCAGCACCTGTCCAAAATGCCTCAGATAGACTATCTCATTTAATGTCTTTAGCAGTCCTCCTGGGCTTAATCTTTCAAAATTATAGATAAGCAAACTGAGACAAAAAAGAACATAGTGTTAATATATGTACTGAGTGATGAAGTTGAGGTTTAACTAGTTTTACTCAAGAATTATATTTCAATAACTCATCTAATCATCATTGTCCCTTGAATTAGCATTGTTCTGGTTCTCTCAGCTTTTTGTTAATAAGCATATTCAAAATTTTGTGGATAAATTCATAGTTTTTAAACCTCATACATAACAGCATGTTCTTTAAAATTCTGTGCTTTTGCTATTACACGTGATTCTTGGAACTTTCTGATAATTTACATTATTTTTACCTTTATTATTGATTTATTTAATGCACAAAACATAAAACATTTCTGTAAATGGATGTGGAACAGTGTAATGTTTAATACATGTACAAATTCTGCAATGTTTAAATCAAATTAAACCAATATTTTTCCTCAGTTATCATCAGATCATGAATAAAATTTTAGAAATCTGTGCTTCTAGTTTTGTGAAATGTACACTGTGTTATAATTGTCTTTATTCTATTTATCTATCTAGCTCTCTAATAATAACACATTGGAGCTTCTCACTCTCATCTGATTAGCACCTGTTGATTAACCATTCCGCCTCACCACGCTTTCTTTGACTTCATGATTTTATTGTTGATATATTGCCTATAAATTAATGCTACAAAATTGCATGGCCAATTTCTCTCCTATGGTTTCACAAGCAACCTGATATTTTTTTCTTTCAACAATTTCAGACTTGTCATTTATTCATTTTAAAATATGTTTTAAGGTATTATCCATGTCAAATAGGTAACAATTTATTTTTCCTTATTAATTCCGTTTAATATGAGATTTTAAATAGAAGGCCGGCATCTTCAATCGGTGAAATATATTTTCACGATTAACTTATAATATGGTCTCAAATTTGAGAAGAGAAATTGCTGTCCTGGTGGAGCCTTACCTACAGCTCTCAAATTGCTCCTGACTGGAAGTTTAAAACACCGTCTCACTGAAAAAACATAAAGTGTCACCGTAGGGTCTGTGGTCCTCTTTGAAAAGAAATATATTGCATACACTGCACCACCTTTTTAAAATGAAAACTCGCTTCCATCCTGTTAGCTTAAACCCCTCTTCATGCTCTAATATCTTTTTTGTACCGCATATATTTTATACAAATGAATGGGTTTCAGTCTGGCAGATTTAAACCTGCTTGTAACATCATTTCTGCCCCCTCCCTCATTACACTCTTTCCCACCCTTTCCTCTCTTCCTGGTTTGCTTTTTCTTCAATAATGACCCTACTCCTCTCTCTCTCTCTCTCTCTCTCTCTCTCTCTCTCTCTCTCTCTCTCTCTCTCTCTTCCCTTTCCCTCTCTCATATCCCACCTGATGTTTGTTCTACTGAGTTTGGCTTTTTTCATTTAATGTACTGATGATATCCGATTGCATTCATTTTCCTACAAATGATATGATATTCTTCTTCATGGGTGTGCAATACTCAATTGTTTATATGTACCACATTTTCTTTATCATTTCATCTGTTGATGGGGACTGAGGCTGAATCCATAGTTTAGCTATTGAAAGTTGGACCACAATAAGCATGAGTATGTAGGTGTCTGTGTAATATGCTGAATTTAATCTCTTTGGGAATATACTACAGAGTTGTATGAAGTGTCATTTGGTGATTTAGAATGTCTTTGATTATCTGGATACTTGCATTATAATGTAAGCTATAGAAGCATAAGGATCACTGTCTTTATGGAGGCATTAGACAAAAGCTTGGAATCTAGAAAGGCATCATGGATATTTTTTGAATGAAAGAAAAAGCATTGAGATCTTTACATGTCTCCTCTGTGAAGCATAATATTTATCCTACATTTTCCTTTCATCAGTTTTCAAAAATTATCTCATATATTTGACAGTTAGCTCATTACATTAGTTATCAGGTATTAGTCCTCTGCCAGTATTTTGCTATTATTTGTTGTATTGTTAAATGTTCAAAACTGCTGTGTTTGATTTCTATTACATTAAATATTGATTCCTTCTTTCAAACTTTCCTTTAGTTTTTATCATATACTCCCAAGTATCTTAGTGTATATTAATATACTAATTATATTTATCATTTTCCTTTTCCTCCATTTCTCTGCCTTTGTCCTCTTTGGTTTATGTGTGTCTGTGTGTGTGTCTGTGTGTTTGTGTGTGTGCGTGCATGCACGTCTGTGTGTCTATGTTGCTTTTGCATGTACAATGATTTCTTTAGTATATGTTAATCTTAGGCTTCAGCCCATAGTCAGTGAATAGAGGTAACAACTATCAAAATATTTGCATCACCACCCCCCACCGAGATTTCAGTTTTCACAGGCAGTGAAAATAGTTTCTGGATACCACATACCAAAAAGCAGAAGACCATCAACTAGGGTGGGGATACTTCAATTTTCTGCTTGAAAGTGTTCCTTGTCCTCAGAGTGACTACCAGAAACCTGGAAAACAAACTTGTTCTCAGATGGTGCAATTCTCCTTGTTTAACAGAGAGATGAAAAAGACAACTGTGAAGATGTGGGCGAATGTGAAGGGGTTGTTCATAACCCATGGATTGAGAGTTGGTCCTCTAACATTGCCAACATGAATTTCCCAGGAGTACATGTACTAATGAAATAACTCCTTGGCCCTGCAGTGCTGGCCTAGAGCTCTGCAAAAACTGATGTAACAGACTTATCAAGGAGCCCCTTATTAGTTACTAAGGTGTTCTATGGTGTTCAGCTTTTTATTAACTGAAAAGCTTTTTAAAATGAATACATAGAAAAGTAAAACATATAAACCGACATGTATCAAGCAACAATAATCATTTTATAAAGAATCTATTCAGTCAATTAATAAATCATTATACCCAGGGAAACATAACTTAATGAAACATGAAAGCCTCATATGTACCCAGTGTAATCATCAAAGTCGTTACAACAGGGCATTGGAAAACGGTTTAGGCAAAGGAATTTTGAAAAGATGTGGGTACAAAATTTTGTGAAGAAAAACTTCATCGTGTTATTATTTCAAGATTTCCTGCCTTCTTCTTGTGGATACCATTTCACTGACTTGTTCCTGCATCAGATATTAGGTTGCTACCGCGGGTATTAGGTCGCTACCGCGGGTATTAGGTCACATTGGAACAAAGGTCTATGAATAGCTTGAATTTGGAATTTCACAGTTTTGGTCACTGACTGTCCAAAAGGAAGTTTCGGTGTAGCTTGAGCCTTCTGAGGATGGTCAGGGAGCAAACTGTTCCAGGCCTGTCTCCATGGTGTGTACACAGTGTGTCTCCTGCCTGTGTATTTTCATATCATCTTTCTTTATGTTTGTCTGTCTGTAAATGTATGTGTGTTTTATTAAAACATATAAGATCCTGAATAACTATAGCCATAGATTTTCTCAAACTAAAACATCCATAGCTAAATTTGTCCATCTGTATCTATCTCTCTGTCATCTATCTAGAGTTAGAGATATCGACATAGGTGTAGATATGGGTATTGATATCCTATTGGTTCACCTCTGGCATATGCTAACTAGTACGACCAGTACTGTTTAAACAACAACCACTTATTTTCTGTGTCATAGGCAACTTTTTGACAAAATATCTTGCGCCCTGCCCATGTGGCCATAGTATATTAGGAAATTCTACTCCCTAGGACAGTATGTATCTTTGCCCTCTCCTGTTTTTGGAGGGAGCAGAGGCTTCTCTGATTCCTGAATGTGGGAGACACAGACCTCCCCAGAAGCCTTCTTTTCCCTTCGAGTGCACGCCCCACTAGTGATCCCCTGAATCCCTGGCTGCCTGCTAATCAACTCCCTAGTCTGGGCATCCATCAAGTACAAAGGCTCCAACAGCGAAGGACAATATGACTTTTCTTGCCTTGTCTTTGCTTTGCTCACTCACAATTGCCACAGGAGAAGTCACTTATCTCACCGATGAGTTTAAAAGAAAGAACAAAAGCCAGCTCAGCCCGATGTTTCTAGAATTCTTTGCAATCTCTCTACCTGCAGAGAAATTGCTTTGTATTGCTCTCAGTCCTGCAGTACAGTTACAAGGGGCACTATTTCCCTGAAAAGGAAATGTATGTATCACCTCTTCTTCTATAAATGGCAAGGTATGTTAATTCTGGATGAATTAATATATATAACACAACATAAAAGAAGCCCTATTTAGCTGCCTTATTTAATCTCTATAATCCAATGCAGTCTTCATCCTTAGTACAGCTGACATTTTTCTCGGCCGCATTCTGACTTCAGTGACTTATCCATTAGTTCTGTACTCCACAGGGAAGAAAGTATAATTTTTATCAACCTATAAACCCCTAGTGTAAAAATATAGCAAGTTAGGTTTTCTCTATTGCTACTAAATTTATTTTACTTCACAAACAATAAATATTAAACAATCTAACCTCTCGTGTAGCATTTATCAGACCATGATTCCTAAATGTTTTTTTTTCTTCTTGTTTTAGTTACCTTCTACCATACAGTTGGTGTCTTATATGCAGTTCCATTTATATAACTTTCATTTTATGATATACATTCTTCCTAAAATCTACATAAGTAACTTAATAATCTTCATTTTTTAATTTATTTTTAGAGTGTATTGAAAACTGCCCAGTGGCAGGTGTTTTCCTGACATACACCACTGATTACAGTACCAAAATGTTTTTAAAAAAATTTTATTGTGTAAAAACGTAAAATTTCATAATAAAATAAGAGAATAGCAATTGTTATGCTATGCATCATTATCTTCAAGTACTTACTGATAGTACAAGACATCAACCAAAAAAATTCTTCCAATGAAGTAATAAACAGATAAAAACACAAATCTGATTCCCTGAGGAAGTCTCCAGCTAAGGAAAAACTAAAAGATACAGTTAATGATGATAATTTTTTATGTTCTGATCGATTTTGCATGCTTGTGTTTGGTGGTCTGAGGAACTGATTTGAAGGTAACATATGCAATGGAATTACAATGGTGAACTCCTGCCATCTTTTGTAGTGAAACTCTTCATTATCTCTATTGTTTTATTGAGTAATTATTTTCTTTTTCCCTATAATGGTTTGAGGAACCTTTCACTCTTACATCAGGCAATCTGAACAATGTAGTTGAGGATAGTGATATGCAATACAACAGCCACTGGTGATTCATATTATTTTGTCTTGAGACTCTGTATAACTTTGTTTTTGCTTTGATTTGTCTATGTTTGTGATACAGGTATGCTGCTACTGCTCTATTTCTTTGTTTCTTTCTCACTTACTACTCTCTTTAACATTAAAAAAAAAAAGATAGCCTCTGTGTGCACATGTGTCTTAGTGAGGATTTAGCCAAGGGCTTCACATTGAGCTACAGTCTAATCTGTTCTAAATTTTATTTTATTTTATCTTTTTAATTTTGGAACAGAGTATTGCTAAGTGGCTGAACTGCCTAGGCTGGGCTTGAAGTTATAATCCTCTCCCGTCAGTCTCCCCAAATGCTGAGATTATAATCATATAAAATAATGAGTGGCTCACAGAGCATACATTATTTTTTTTTCAGTACCAGGAATCGAACTCATGACCTCGCACTTGCCAGGCAAGCGCTGTGCCGCTGAGCTAAATCCCCAGCCCCAAGCATACATTATTTAAGGCTTCTTTTTCCCCATCTTCATCTTACAAACATGCAACATCTGATTGAGTATTTGAAACTGTGTTTCAACAATAATCCAAGGATAATAAATTATAAGTTCAGAAAATGATTTTATTGTCCATCCCTGTTTTCCTACCAACATGAAAGAGGCATATGTATTGTAATTTAATTAAGCAAATTATGCATGATGTGTTAAATTCTTTCTAGAACATGATTTTAATGCTTAAAACATTTTAGTTTAAACTTTTCTTTGGGTCATATTTCAAAATGAAAATAATTTTTTTTTGTTTTTTCCTTTCTCTTTAACAGTGTTATTTGAGAAAACTCTAGCAGAATTGTCACACACTTCATTTTATGAAACTTTTACATTGTCATTTAGGTTGAGACAACAATTTTCCAAATCAAAGTTTAGCTTGCATTGTTAATTTATTGGATGGACAGGAGTCAGAAACGGAAGGATGGAGCCACCTGGTCGTGTTATGAAGTCTGGCTCTGCTGAGATTGTTGTCCTCTCTAGGTTTGATCTACAGTAATATGCCTGAAAGCTAAATCACTTTCAGGTGGGCAATAAAAAGACCTGTTCTACAAAGCCTCTCACTTCATATCTTGGTGAAACTCTGTCTGAATGTCAAACTGTCCTCATTTCTTTGACTAACTTTCCAGTGTTCTTCTATAATATGATCAGTTCTGATAGAGTTTGGCTAGAAAAGTCCCTCATCATGCCAGTCACTGCCCTTTACTTTTATGTAGAGGAAGTGAAAATATTTCTAGGTTTTTCTATATATTTAATAATGACTACATTAAAATCACACATTTCACAAGGAACACAGAACTAGAGATATTTTATAGGTTGTTGTCAACATAAATGTCCCCACTCCATACTTACAGCAGTAAACAAACCTTCTTTTCCAGAATATTCTATGGAACTACTTTTGCACATAAATGTGTTTTATGACTTTGGTTACCACATATTTCAAAACTTTGACACGTAGCAGGAAAGCAATCAGGATACAGAGAAAGAATGTATTTTCTACACTGACTTGCTTCACAGAATATTGTTTTACCTCATTTGGACATATTCAATTTTGGGGGGGAAAATTCCTTCATTGCTAACTTTCTCCAGTTACAAAACTAAAGTAAAGAAATAGAGACAGAAGTATGGTCTTCTCAGAGTAAAAAGTGTACTGATTTTCATTTCTGCCCTTATAAGGAGTATCATATTTAAATTTATTTTCCTGATTAAAAATTGTGTGCTTTGAGCAAGATAAACCCATTTGATTTTAAAATGAGGTGTGAAGTCTTGATAAAGTGTTAATAATTGTTACTCCTTGAGATGGATGTTTGGCATAAGTAAAATTTAATATAAGAGTAGCTCTTTCAGTTTCACTCTCGTCAATCTGGCACCAAAATGCCTTTAGATTAGTCATTTTTGTGATATGTTCTGCTGCATGTTATAGACAAGCTCTCTGTGGTCTGGGCATCAGACTGCTATCACTAATACTTGTGATAAGACCTCTAATACGTGAGGTCCTATATGGCTACTTCCTTTGTGCAAAGATTTCTCTTTATCTGACCCTCTATCCCTCCATCCTTCCTTTATGCATGCTTTTTTCTTTCCTTCCATCCTTCCTTCCTCCCTTCCTTTCTTCCTTCACTTTATTTTGTTGTATACTGAACGCAGGTTCTCACACATCCTAGGCAAGCACTCTAACACTAAATTGTACCCCCAATACTTTCTTTCTTTTTTTTTTTTTTTTTTTTTTTTTGGTTTTTCTCCGGTACCGGGAACCGAACTCACGACCTTGCGCTTGCCAGGCAGGCGCTTTGCCGCTGAGCTAAATCCCCAGCCCCACCCCCAATACTTTCTATTCCTCTTTTTCTTCAAAATCTCTAAGTTGCCCAGCCTGACCTCAAAGTTAGAATCCTTCTACCTCAGCCTTATTTATACCTATAATTTCAGGTATCAGACCATTACATCCAATGATTTACATTTTTTATTTTGTGCTACCCAAGTTAAAAAAAACTATTTTAAGAATGTAATTTGCATAAACTGGAGAATCCAAATTCATTCAATCCCCCTGCTTGCCAGAGACAGCTTGCATTTATCTGTGGGTATAACAAATTCTAAACCATAAAGCACAGTATTAGTATTTAATAATATATTAAGTAAAAAAGAAATGTATTTCTTATTATAAGTTATCAGCTTTGGGGAGCTGTTAGTTGACTATATTCTTTGGGAATCAGAAAATGAAGTAGAGTTAAAAGGCCACACATTTTATGAGCAGACACTGTGAATGATACATGAAGGAATCCTTCAGACTAAAGAAGATGTGAGACATTCCTAAGAGCAAGTGGACCAGACTGAGCAGCAGGAAAAGCAGATCACCTGTGGATGGGACAAAACCAAATGCTGAGAGTTTCCGAGAAAAACTACCAATCCAGTAGGGATCCCCTTGGAAGGAAACAGTTTGTTTTACACTTCCTGTGGTTCTTTACTGGCAGGGGTCAGCTAAGAAGAACATGACCTCTTCTTCAAATCTAAAAAAGGTTAACAATGTGCTGAAAATGTTGTCACCTACCTGACTCTTCACAAACCCAAGTGCTGCACCGCCATGTTTGATCATCTCACTCTGGTGTCACATGGAAGAACTTGCACCTCCATGTGGAGAGCCGAGTTTGGCCCTATGTCTAAATCTTTAAATCTAAAATTTCTTTTTGTCCATCTCAGCTTATACACAATGCTCAACCTGCCCCTCACTATGGTGGTTGTGAACAGTCTCCTAACCTGGGCTTTTGAAGGTGCCGTGTGGCGTTCTCATTTCCACCATGATGCTAAGGCCTATGTCAGGTTCCCCCAAAGTCATCCCTAGCCAGAACATTTGAGAGTTTATTAGTATCCCTCACTAGAACACGGACAATAACTGTTTTTATGCAAGATGTGTTTCCTGAGCCTTCCCTTGAAATAGGACCTTCTGCTTGTCTTTGGCACTCAAAATAGTATCCATTTCAACATAGCCAGATCCTGAAATTTCTTACCCCTTCTTCCTCCGTCTCAATAATCCAGACATTTCTTTTTCACTCAGCATGACATTTTGCTTTCTCTAGGCTTCTCCGCAATATCTCCCACAGGTAATTTTGCGCCACTCCTAGGATGGGGTGTTAAATTCTATATCTTGAGAAAATATTCGAAATTCAATGAAATATTTCTTAACCATTAAGAAAGCTGTGCTCCTTCTGATTAATATATTGGCTTATTTCACAGGTGCTTTAATATAAAACCCATTCTTATTAGTCCTGATACATCATCGATTAGATTAAGCTGTGAATTAACCCTGATCATCAAATGGGTGGTCAGGCAGAGGGAGTAGGCTGATCCTCAGAGTATTTGATGCAAGAAAATGAGTGCTAGCTTCTTTTGGGTGTGAGGGCAACTTCTCCAGACTCCATTGTTTCAGTGTGCTGCAGGAGCTGCAGTCTCCCAAGATTGGATGTCCTGTTCTCTGTGTCAGGACCTCAGGTTTTCCCCACCAGGGGTCAAACTTGAGATAACAGTCTTACTCAGTTCAATAATGACTTGCAATTAAATTTGATGAACCTAAATATAATGCCTTGAGTTGTCTTGAGTCCTCACCCTTCTCCCATGACAGGAATAAGGGCTGTATAATAAAGTACAAAAGTAAATAAAGTAGCCCCGGCCGAGTGCCCCGCTCACCCCACTCGCCCGCGTCTGCAGCGCCTCTGCGCCCAGGTTTCTACAGACCTCACCAAAATGCCCTCCCATGTGAAACACGACACGGAAACCATGATGTTTACACTTCACAAATTTGCTGGGGACAAATGCTACTTAACAAAGGAGGACCTGAGAGTACTCATGGAGAAGGATTCCCTGGATTTTTGGAAA
The DNA here is from genome assembly GCF_000276665.1 of Chinchilla lanigera. Classification (NCBI taxonomy): domain Eukaryota; kingdom Metazoa; phylum Chordata; class Mammalia; order Rodentia; family Chinchillidae; genus Chinchilla; species Chinchilla lanigera. The sequence goes on along the minus strand of NW_004955426.1, from coordinate 7,177,408 downwards.
ATCAAAAAGACCCTCTGGCTGTGGACCAAATTATGAAGGTCCTGGACCAGTGTCGAGATGGCAAAGTGGGTTTCCAGAGCTGCTTCTCACTAGTTGCGGGCCTCACCATTGCGTGCAATGATTATTTTGTAATACACATGCAGCAGAAGGGAAAGCAGTAGGCAGACATGAGTGTTTACTCCTGCGCTGATGAGAGTTCTCCCAGAGGGCCCCTTAAGGAGTCTGCCCCTCAGTTTCCCCTTGTATAAAGATTTCATGAGCAGATCAGGACCCTTAGAAAATGTACAAATAGCATCCAGCTCTCACTGGACAAACAGAAAATGGAGTTAACTAAATGCTAGATAAGCTTTTGATATTTATATTTGCATCTTCTTGCCCTCAATAAAGTCTTTTTTTTAGTTCCAAAAAAAAAAACCCATAAAAGAAAATAAAATATAGATGCCATGCTTTAGTATTAATGGTTTATCTATTGTTCTAAGCTTTTCTTATCATTCTGTAAGATATTAATACAAAAATGAAATAAGCTGCCAATGTCATTTCCTTGCTTAAATTGCTGTTCTACAAGTTTCAAATATCTGAGCCTGTACTGATCACTGCAGTTTCATCCAAATGACCATCTTCTCCAGCTATCACTAATGACTTATTTAGCAGGAGAGTCACCATGCTGTGTCAGACAGTATATCCTGCGTGCCTTTGATTTGGCATCCTTATTACCTTCAGAGTCATGAGATAGTTGCAAAACTCCATTTTAACACAGTTCCTGAGCCCTTGCAAAGATCTGCTAGTTAAGCCTCTCAGGAGTTTGATTCTGTGACAGGATGAAGGAGAGAAGAAGGTTGCTGGGAAGAAAACCTGTGGGAAATAGAAAAAAATGAAGCAGAATTAGCTAAGAACAACATCCAGATTGTGATGTATAAGACTGTCGAGAAAGGTTAGTAGGACAAAGTAGGACAAACAACAAGAAAATAAGAGAAAGTAGGACAAACAACAACAAAATAATCAAATTGAAATTTATATCTTACAGTGTCATGACCACCAAAACATGGAGATACGACAGAAGGATGATTTGTTAAGTGATTCCTTTATTGAGCAAAAATTGCCTGGTGTTAGTACCCATTGTCACTTCTCAGTGAGAAGCTGTTCAGAAAGACTAAGGCCAGTCTGAACTACACAGTGAGATCTTTTCTCAAAAAAAATTTATGAAGAAAATGTACTGTATACATGTAGTAGAATACTATTCATCATAAAAAGAAATATGGCCATTGATGAAACAAAGATGGAACTAGAAGACTGCAAGCTAAGTGAAATAATGAAAACACAAAAGACAAACAGTGCATTTCTCTAATATAGAGAATGTAAAATGTTAAACTCCTGATGGTTTAGTTGAGGGCTGCAAAGAGAAAGAAAATGTTGATTAAAGATTGTAAATTTTCAGATATTATATTAAAAAATTCTATGAATCTGATGTCTCATATTCTAACTATAGTAAATGGTATCCTATACACTTGGAATTCACTAAGAGAGTAGATTTTAAGGATCCTTACTGCCTATGTTCCTGTATGTACAAAAACTGAAAACTATGTGAGGTAACACATATGTAACTTGCTTGATTGTGGCAATCAATACAAATATCAAATGACCACATTGTACTCCTCAGGAATGCACCATTTCTATTTGTTAATTATAGTTTATTAAAGTTGAGTAATTAAGCTTCAAAACTAAAATTAAAAAGATCTTATTTTGCCATAGTCTACAGAAAATTAATCTTTAAATATCAAGTTGTTTGCTAAAAATAAAACTATAATTTGTTTGGTCTATTTTTTTTCTAAATACTCAATGATTTTCCATTCTGCTGAAACATAATATTAAACTAAGGTCACAAATACCATATTACTATAAAATTATTGATTGGCCCAGGACGGCATGGCTGACAAAGAGTCTGAGCTCATCTCCTCCCTCCTTCCACCGGTGGGAGTCAGGACCTGGACACCTGCAGGAACACAAATGACACAGCGTCACCCTGGCTAAGGCACACAGGATGGACAAGCAGGACTAGAGTCAGCGAAATGTCTCATCCAACAGAAACAACATGAAGCAAAAGGTGGTGAGCAAGGGGAACCAGTGTTGTACCTGAGACAAAGACACAAGGAATAGAAGCCTGCAGGTAAGGTAGCCCCATTCTCTTTTCTTGTATTTTTTTCTTTTTCTATCTCTTTTCTGAATGACTGGGGAGAACTCCTGACACAAAAAATTGATCCCATTCCCCAAATTCAGAGACATAAAAATCAGCCACTAACCCCCTGCAGGTGAAAGTCCACTTGCAATCTTGGCTAGAGTATATATTTCTGGGATCTGACTTGGACCGACCACAGAATTATAGACACTAGAGGAATTTCACTACTTTTATTTTTCTCTTTCTGATTGTTCTCCCTCTTGGTATTCAGCCAGATTAGTGTTTTGTTTTGTTTTTCATTTTGTTTGTTTGCTTAGTTTTGCTGTTTGTTTCCCTTTTGTTCAATTGTTTTCCCTTTTCTTTCTTGTTTATTGTCCATTCTGGTTTTTTGTTTGTTTGTTTGTTTGTTTGTTTTGTTTTTTTTGGTTTTTCTCCGGTACCGGGAACCAAACTCACGACCTTGCGTTTGCCAGGCAGGCGCTTTGCCGCTGAGCTAAATCCCCAGCCCCCTGTCCATTCTGTTTTGTCCTGTTTAATTTTTCTTTCCATATGCTGTTATTTAAGTGTGAGAGGATATTTTTGTTTACTGTTATTATCTTCCTTTCTTTTCATTTTTCTTTTCTTCTTTTCTCTCTCATTCATGATTTAGGCCACTAATGTTTCTAGGTTCACTAATATTTCCTTCAGTTTTACTCTACTCATCCTCTCCTTCTCTTTCATCGACCATCTTCCTTGACTTTATGATATTTTCATGTGAATAAATCCTGTGTCTTTTTTTTCTGGTTCACTTCAAAATTCCTAGGCCTATTCCTGCAGTCTTTCCCTCTTGTATCAAACCAATTTGATCTCTCCATCTTATTCCCTATCCTCTTGAAGCCTCCCCCACAACAGAGTAAAATCACTCTGCTTTTTAAAAAAATCATTGCTTACATGTTATTGGTATTATTAGACTATATTATATATCTGTAAACTTTTGTCTTATGGTTATACACATCAGGCTAGCAGTTACTACAATTTATCATGAGCTAGGCTGTACTTGAGCTTATTGTCATTGCCAGCTACTTTAACCAGGATGTCACACATGCTATAACCAGTCCCCCCCATATGACAACAATGCAATTGTAAGGGGTCATAACCACCTTGTATAGTCCAGTACAAATGGAATGAGCCCTAAATCAAATAGACAGCAATTCCTCATCCTTAATACATCAGGTAGGTTCATGGGATAGACATAAAGACCAAGAACCACCTACATCTAGAAGACATTTGGAGGAACAGACACCTCCTAGGAAAGCCTTGACACCAGTGACAAAGCTATCTAACATAAGAAATCTATAAGCATCAACAAAAAAAACAAAATAAAGTTGAAAATGACAACATGGAGAAGCAAAATGCAATATCAAATGTCCAGTGTATGCAGGAAAAGTTCAGAGCACAAACAGACAGAGGAAATCAGAAGTGCACAAATGGAATTCTCTGAAATTATAGCAGCAGAAGTGAAATACCAAATGGAAAAAGTCAGAGAAAAACTGACCTCTAAGGTGCAAAAAGAAATGATGATAAAAAAGAAAAACATTAAAATGGAAACATAAACAAACACAGTAGGTCAGGAAAATGGTGGGAACCATAAATGCCAAACACAGACTAGAAATGGAATCAATGAAACAAATCCAAACAGAAATGCAAGAGATTAAACATTCCGTTGAAAGTATACACAGCAGACTGAATGAAGATGAGCACAGAACATCAGATCTAGAAGACAGTAATGTGACTAGTGAAGACACCATGAAAAATCAGTCCAACAACTAAAGAATAAAGCAAAAAGCATAATAGCATAAAAGATTGACTGAAATCAAGGAGAAAGCAGGAAAAAGCACAAAATCCAGTGAATGCCTCTTCTCAGAAATGATGGTAAAAAATTTCCCAAAAGAGGATAGTCTTTGACATACAAATTAATGAAACATATAGAACTCCAAATAGCCATGCCTAAAATAAATCCACACCAATGTCTATAATAATTACAATTACAGATATTCACCTCAAGAATGAAATATTAAAAGCAGATAGAGAAAAGAAACATACCAAGTATAAAGGCAAGCCCATCAGAATCATAGCAGCCTTCTCAACACAAACCATGAAATAAAGAAGAGCTTGGAGTGAGATATTTCTAGCCCTAAAAGAAAACAATCTTCAACCTAGACTGATGTATTCTGCATAATTATCTTTCAAAATTGATGTAGAGATAAGATACTCCCATGACAAAAAAACAAGTGAAGAAAGTTATGACCACTGAGCCATTTCCACAGAATGCTCTGAAGGACAATTAGAAAGTGATAATATCAGGGCCAGGGCTATAGCTCAATGGCACAACTGCCTGCCTGGCAAGCATGAGGTCCCAAGTTTGATCCTGGTACCCCTTCAAAGGAAGAAAATGATAGTGCAAACCACAAACACATAAGCATCAATAGAAAGAAGCCACCAGACAGAGCAAGAAATTAAACAGAGGAGAAAGACAGGGAACAAACAACAGGAGAAAAAAAACAAGAAAAGATAAAGTCAATACATATCAGTTACAACCATCAAAGTAAATGATTTCAATTCACCATTCAAAGGAAACAGACTGGCAGAATGGATCAAGAAGCAAGATCCTACAATAAGCTGCATTCAAGAAACACATTTAACCACAAAAGAAATTCATAGTCTAAAAGTCAAATGATGGAAAAACATTCTCCAAGCCATAAGAACCCAGAAAAAACATGGATAGCTAGTCTATTTGCAGACAATTCAAACATTGTACCAAAAGTGATCAAATTAGACAAAGAAGTTCACAACACTTTTGTTAAGAGAAACTTCCAAGAAGAGATATTAATCATAAATATTTATGCATCAAAAACATGTTCACCCAATTAATAAAAAAATTAACAGACATGAAAAGCAAATAAGCACTAACACAATGGTAATGGAGGACATTAATACACCACTCTCACAAATATATTGATCAACTAGACAAATGCCCCACCCCAAAACATCAGAATACGTATTGTTCTCAGCTGCACATGGATGTTCTCCAAAATAGACTACATATTACCCCACAAAACATGTTTAAGTAAATGTAGAGAAACTGAAATTATCCCATGCATACTATCTCATATAGTGAAAGTAAATGGGAAATCAGCATCAAAAGAAATCACAAAAATACATAAACGCATCGAAATTAAACAACACCCTTCTAAATAACCAATAGTTCACAGAGGAAGTTAAAAATGAGCTTTAACAGTATATACAATCAAATGATAAAACCAATATAACATGTCAAAAAATATGAAGCAATGAAATCAGTCCTAAAAGGGAAATTCATAGCAATGGACTCATACATAAGGGAAGCAGAATGAGCTCAAATAAACAATCTAATGTTGAACCTTAAACTTCTAGAAAAAGAAGAAGAAATCAAAAGCAAAGCTCATGCGAGGGAGGAAATTGTAGAGATTACAGCAAAAATTAATGTGATAGAGACAAGAAAACAGTATAAGAAATCAATGAATCAAAAAGTTGTTTCTTTAAAAGAGTAAATAAACTTGATAAACAATTAGTCAACCTCATAAAAGATGAAAGATAAAACACAAATTCAAGCAATTTGGAATGAAAAGGAGATCGCAATGGATCCCACAGAAATCCAGGACATCATTAATACCTACTATGAGAACATATATTCTAATAAGAGGGAAAGCACAGAAGAAATGGACAGATTCCTAAACACAATAGAATTGTGAAAACTAAATAAAAAAGATATAAAAAATCTAAATAACCTGGTACTGGTCAATGAAATTGAGAATGTAATTAAAAATTTACAAACAAAGAAAACCCCAGGTCATGATGAATCCACTGTTGAAATCTGTAGGAAATTTAGAGAAGGGCTAATGCCACTAATGCTGAAACTCTCCCAGGAAACTGAAAGGGAAGCAGTATTTCCAAAATAATTTCTGGAAGCAAGTATTTCCCTGATTATAAAACCAGAGAAGAAGCCAACCAAAAAAGAAAGCAAATGGCCATACATGAAACATAATGAACATAGATGAAAAAACAATAAGATACAGACAAACAGAATGCATTAAGAAGAACATACACCATGACCAAATAGGATTCATTCCAAGAGTTCAGGGATTATTCCACATATGCAATTTAATAAATGTAATATATCGTATTAACAGAACCAAAGACAAAAACCATATTACCATGTCAAT
>NW_004955426.1:7168984-7170305 GCF_000276665.1 Chinchilla lanigera | reverse complement strand
CTTTTCAGATGATATGATACTCACATAGAAAATCTCAATAACTCCACCAAAATACTTGAGGATTTAATAACCAGTGTAGTGGGATACAAAGTCAATGCTCAAAAATCAATAGCACTCCTGTACACAAGGAAAACCTTACATAGAGAGAAATTAGAGAAAGCACACCTTTCACAATAGTATTTAAAAAATGAAATACTTAGGAATCCATCTAACAAGAGATGTTAATGATCTGTACAGTGAAAATTACAATACCCTAAAAAAGATCAAAAAGAATATCAGAAAATGAAAAGCTCTAGATAGGAAAAATCCACATAGTGATCATGGCCCTAATCCCTAAAATGTTATACAGATTTAAGGAAATCCCAATCAAAATACACTTAGCACACCTCACAGATCTAGAGAAAACATTCCTAAATTTCATTTGGAACCAGAGGAGACCTAGAATAGCAATTCTGGTCAACAAAGGCATGTCAGGAGACATCACAATCTCAGACCTGAAGTTATACTACAAAGATACTATGATAAAATCAGCATGGCATTTGCAAAATGCAGGTGTGAGTATCAGTGAAACAGAAAAGAAGATGCAGACACAACCCCCAAAGCACTGAGCCATCTTATCTTTGACAAGGGAGACAAACATGTCCATGGGAAGAGCGATAGTCTCTTTAATAAATGGTGCTGGAACAATGGGCTCTCCACTTCCAAAGATTAAAAGTAAAACTATGTCTATCATCATACACTTAATCAAAGTCAAAATGGACTAAAGGCCTAAATATTACAACAGAAACACTAAAATTACTGAAAGAGAAAATAGGTAGATATCCCAAAGACTTCAGGTAAGGACTTCATGAACAAAACACAGACTGCAAGAGAAATATTGCAAACAATCCACAAATGAGATCTCATCTTTTTGAAAACTTTTGCACAACAAAAGAAATCATCAACAGAGTAAAAAGATAACCCGCAGAGAGGGAAAATAGTATAGCCACTTGTCCCTCAGACAAAGGACCTTCATCTAGAGCACGTAAAGATTTGAATAAAATCAGCCCCCCAAATATAAAGACCCAATCCAAAAATGGACATTTGAGATGAAAACACACGTCTCAGATGAAGAAATACAAATGGCAAACAAATACATGAAAAAGTGTTCATCAGTGGTCATTCAGAAATGCAAATTAAGACAATACTGAGTTTCCATCTCACTCAAAAAAATGGCTATCAACCAAAACTCAAGCAATAAGAAGTGCTGGTGAGGAAAATAGAACCCTTCTCCACTGTTGTTGGGAGTGTAGACTGGTACAACCACTGTGGAAATCAGTGT
>NW_004955426.1:7154613-7168534 GCF_000276665.1 Chinchilla lanigera | reverse complement strand
GAAAAATAAATAAGATCCAAAATTTACAATACATATTGTGAATTGGGAAGGAACTGTTCAAATAAAAGACAAACTGTATTGGGAGAAAGGGAAAAGAAAGAAAGGGAAAAAGAAAAATATATATTTAAACACAAGACAGTTTAAAGTAGTTATATAGCTAGTTTCTCTTAGTTCATTGAAAAGAGATATTTGTGCTAATATTATTTGGAAAAGATATACCTGTATCTCATATTCTGAATAACTACTATGGAGATAACAATATATAATATATTAATTATTGTATCTCTTGTACTAATCTGTTTTGAAACTCTATTTTACTGTTGTTTCTTTCTCTTTAAAATAAAACATAAAATTATTGCAATTTGTTTATAGATATTAATGACCTGTTTAGTGATTGCTCAGAGTTAAAACCTGTGTTTTTAATTTTAGAGTTCTGTATATCTTTTTTATACATTCTCAATGTCTTTTTGAGTACAGTACACATTGTTTATACAGTATTGTAATTTGTGTTGATATTACTGTACAGTGGTATCCTGCAATATTATGCTCTGTTATACATCACAGTACTGCACTTAAGAGTTACATGCATAAAAGCAAAGTCATCAAGATGGAGATTCCTTTGACCATTTCTTTGTCTGAATATTGTAATATACACTATACAATTCTTCACTTAGCAAGCAAGTCAAGCAATGACCTAGTTTCAGGAACAGAACTTGGTCTTTAAACAAGGGGTGCCCTGTAGTCTATTGTATTTTAGGCACACTTACTAAGCACTTTGCCCAAAGATACAGAACATTTATGAAAAGACAGATGTCTTCAGAATGCATATTATTTCTACAATGTCTGATTCTGGGGATCAAATAAAGTACCTGATATTTGTTGGAAAAACAAGAAACCTCATGTTGCTTGTTTTGCCTCAATATACAAAAAAATATATGGTTCGCCTTTTTTGCTGCAAAAGAGAGCAATTTGGAGGATGGTCTTGTGAGACCCGCTGGTCACATATGACATAAGCAGAACAGCTGTGCCAAGTGGCCAGAAAAATTTATCAGTGCACTCTTTTTATTGGGCTCACTTCTATGTACTCTTTGCTTCCAACCATTCCACAGGTGATAATGAAACCAATTCATTTCAAGGTAAATAAATTCTCAGATATAAACAAACTCTTTAGAAGTAATGTTACCTTTGAAACTTTTTGATGTGTAGAAATTTTTCATATCATATGGATGCACATACTTTCTCAAGGGTTATTTATGTACTTCTGAACCACAGGAAACAACTGGACAATTAATTATCAGTTATTCTTGGTTCTACTATTATTTTATGTGTTTAATTTTTGTCTTCTACTGCTGGCTAGTAAGCTCTTTTACTTCACGGTTCATACGTATTTCTATCCTCCAAGGTATTTACTGCAGAGGTGGACAGAGCAATGGTTCCATTACAGCCAGTTTCACTGTCAAGGATATTTTAAACATCCAATGATTTTTTACAAAATTAAGCAGCTTCATGGTTTTGTTTTATCTTATTAGTAGTGTTTCCTTGGTCTCTTGCAATGTTCTTCAGAAGCCCCTTCTTTAATGAACTAAAATTGCACATTAAAAATACAACTTCTAGCAATATCAACTGTGTGATCAATGTGACCTTGAAGAATTCGTGGAAGCTGCTAAGATGTCAGAAAAAACCATATGAAGAAATAGAGCAACAGACTTCTTACTGATTTTCTAAGAATCAAATCTGGGTTGTATCTGTTTTGCAATCATGATTATTGATGAGCACTTTGTATATCATTGCCATATAGTAAAACATCTTGGATTTTCTGAATAACTTTCATCTCTGCCTTTTCTGATGTGTGAGGGATCAATATTGCCTGTATTTAGCTGATGTGATGATTTGTTGGTAGCTGCTGCATTTTACTTTAAAAGTGAATGGCTAGCACATGTTCTTAAGAAATAGAAATTATTTCATAGAACTATTTTGATGAGAGGATAATACAGGTATTCCTCCTTTAATGACCTACCTTTTTAACAACTGCTTGGGCTTAAAACCCACCCATCAAACTTATGATTGGTGGGTGTTTTTTGTACACTTCTGTACATTTTGATTTTAGAGACTCAGTGTATTTTTGTACAGAACACCTTTTAATTCAGTACTGTAATTTTATTAATTATATAACAGAATACTGTAGTTTTATGTTCTATCATACTTTGCAGTGCTGCATCCAAGTTTATGCAAACAAAGCCAAGTCATCAAGCTGGAGTTTGCTTTGACCATTTCTTTGTTTGAATATTATAATATACATACTTTATACCACTCCTCATTTACTGATCAATTTACATAACAATCTAGTTGCAGGAATGGAACCTGGTAGTTAAATAAGGAGCCTATAATTAATTATCCTCTGAAGTGTGAAAAGCATAAATATCAGTGCTGAGCCCTTCTAGAAACTATACCGTAATGAAATTGTCTAGCTTTTCCAATGAAATTGTCTTTTTTATCCATTAACACATGAAGCCTTCTATTTTTTTTTTTTTCAGAATATTGGGTAATGATATGTGCTGGTATTTATCCTGATATAGTACCATATTTCATGAGATCTTCAAGTGTGAACTGTTCCCCAAGATGTGTCAGCTGCTTACAACCTCCAACAAAACTATCACCTGACTACATATGCAGGAAGCTGGTGATTCCTGAAATTTCAGAAGCATGAAGAGGAACTTCATAAAGTAGAAAGAAAAAGTGGATTTCTTTTGTTATAAGGCCTTGAGTTACCTTTGTTCTTTTTTATAGAACAAAGCTAAAGAATATAAGTTTCTTTCAAAAGCAGTGAGGTTTACCCATCAGTCATCTGTACAAAATAAAAGAAGAAATGTCAATTCTTTAAAGTAACAATATCTTGGAAGAAAATGTCATAATTTATGATTACCTAAACACAGATTCTAAATTATCCTTAGGAAATAAAAAGTTATAAATGTCATAGTAGGAATATTTTTTTCTTTCTAATAGAATGGAAACACAGAAATCATACTTATGAAAATGCCTTTTAAGAAGTGCACTATTACAGTAAATTTGCTATTGCTAACAAGTTGCATTTAGTAAAATTTCATTTCACACATACATAGAATTTTATGGAATACTCATAATAGACTATAGATAGATAGATAGATAGATAGATAATTTATGAGTTTTAAATTCTACTTAGAAAAAATCTGTCACATCTGTTGGATTTTATTATAAATTTATTTGACTTACTTATTAAATGTATCATACTTGCCATCAATAGGCTCTGCTTTGAAGACATAAAGTTGAGTAAAAGTATCCTTAACTTGTAAAAAGGTTATGTAAAATAAAAATCATAAAATGAGGTTGGTAGAGAAATGGTAGAGAATGAGTTTCACAAGGAAAATATATTGAAGTGAGATTTAAAGATAAATTAGTTGATCTGTCAAAGAAGTAGAAGAATTATATTATTGAGAAAGGCGATAAGAGTTACAGTAGCCTTGAGAAAATATTTGGAATTTCACCTGAAAGATCAATAATGATTTCAATAGTGTAATGAAGAACTCTGATATCATTTGAAATTTTTCATACACTATCTTTCAACATTTAAACACCTTATGTTTATTTTAGAGTTGTAAGTTAGGAATAAAGATTATATTCCAAGTATTTTAGAAATGTAAGGATAAAACTAATTTTTTAAAAAAAAAGATCTTACACAGTTAAATTCTCTCCTTTGCCAAAGTTCAGTGTTTTCAATACTCCAAAATATAATATCACTATCAGACACAACCTTGTAAAGTGTTTTTATTGCATTAAATGTTGTAATATTTTTAAGACAACACTATTTCAGGATTTAAAAGTGAGTAGATTATTCAAAGAAAAGTGATTTGTAACATCAATGTAATAGAAAATATGATTGCAGTTTTTTAAAAATAGAAGAATGGAGAGATTCCACATCACTTAATAGTGAAGGACCCACATTGGAGCTACTTAGAGAAAAGCAACGAAAAACAAAGACAATTGGAAGGAAGCAAGGGACACACATCCTGATGCCAAAAACAATCTGAACAAATAAAGCATAGGCATAAGACTTTATAAAAGAGTGAAGCAACCCGCAGGACTGCCTGTGAGATTGCCCATTGTGTGAACAGGGAAAATAGTACCCAAAAAACTGATGAACTGGGATAGTGTGGCAAACCCTTGCCAGGAGGGATAGATTTGGGATTTAAGGTTCTTCACTTCTTTTACCTTCCCCTAAACAGAGGACACTGCGGGTTGGAAGCAAATTTCATTGACGCTTACAGGGGCAAGTGACCAGGAAGCTGCTCCCTCCCTAGTGGACCACCAGTAATTTTTTTGTCCTGTATCATAGCAGCTAACTGGAACCTCTAGCAACAACTAAGTTTGGGGACCTCAGCCGTTGTGGTGAAGGAAATGAGTAGAACAGATGACCTCTACTGCCTTACCTCCAGCAGCATGAAAGAGGACCCCAAAGAAGAGTTTAACCAGCCTTGGGCTACGGTGGGGCAAAGAGTGAAAACTTAGCACCTCCTTGCTAGAGAGGAGAGAGAAGTGGAATCAAGCACCCTTGATCTATCTCTGCAGTGGCAGCAGGGGTAGTGTGTCAACTGAAAGAACTCCCCCCACCCTGACCCTGTGGGAGGAGAGAGATATGCCAGATGGAGTAGAACAGCAGAGGCTGTGCAAGAACCCGGAGGGGCTGACTGTATACAGGAGGAGGAGCAGCCTGAGGATGTCTCTGTCTGATGGTGCCCCAGCAACAGGGAGAGAGAGCAAAGCAGAGACAAACAAGATGAGCAGACTTGTGTAGGCTGCCACTGGAGCTACAGGAAGTTATTAGCTGAAGACTCTGGCCCTAGAACCCAAGTTGGGAGGCCTACTTTGGCCCTACACCCAGCACTTTTCCTACCTCAGACATGGCGGGTTTACACAGTAAAGATTTGGGCTCTGACTTGGATACTATCACAGAACCGCGGGTTCTAGAAAAGCCTTATTTTTATCTTTGTTTTGCTCTCCTTTTCTGTCAGAATTTTGGTTTTTTAGTAGTTTATGTTTTCACTTTTTTTGTTTTCTTTGTTTTGTCTTTTTTCTCCCCTTCCTCAACCCTCTTGGTTGACCTTTTTATTTTCTTGTGTGTGAACATTGTCTATAGCTTTTGTGGTTTGCTTTGATATTCTTTTGCTTTCTTTTTCATTCCCTCTCTTGTCCTCTTCTACAGCTTCCCAAAGCTTGAGTAATCATCCTTTGTTGTTCAGACTGCTTCTACTATATTTCTCTTCATTTATCTCTCTGTTTTGTCTCCGATCTCTATTAAATGACCCTTGCCCTGACATGCAAGGTAAAATCACTCTAGTATGAGGAAAATAACTGCATATAAGTTCATGTTTTATGTTAGATTTTGTCATATAACTGTAGATTTTGCCCCTACAGTTAAACTTATCAAATTAACAATTACCACAGTTTGTCAATTTCTATTTAGTGCATAATGCTATTGTTTTTGGCAATAGTGCTACTTTGGCCAGGTGTCATATCTTCTATAATCTGTTATGCTCCATTGTATGACAAAAGTATAGTTTTATGGGGTCATAATCATCACCATAGTCCAGTACTAAGAGAGAGGGTGCTGGGTCAAATAGCAACTTCACATCCCTAATAAATTGTTAATGTAGGATCTTAGGACAGGCCCAAAGACAAGGACCAGTTACAACTAGGAGACATCTCAGTGACAGACATTTCCTAGGGAAGCCTCCATATAAGTGATAAAGCTACCTACATAAGAAATTTGCAGGCATCGACAAATAAACCAAATTAAAAATAAAAATGAGAAGTTGCAAAAGTAAAATGCAAACCAAGATCTCCAGCCAAACCAGGAGAAGTCCAGAGGACAATAAGATAGAGGAAAGTAGAAGCTATTCCCCTGAACATGGATGAGGCTATATAGAACATCAGATCAAAATAGTCTCTCAGGTGAAAAAGAGATGAATACCAAAATAAAGTATGTGCTCTGAATCTAGAGTATGCATAGATTAAAAAAGTAGAGAACTTTAGGAAAATGATGGAAACCAAGAATATCCAACATTGGAAACAAGTAGAATCCATGAAATAGATTCAAACAGATATGCAGAAAATTAAAATTTCTATTAAAATGTTACAAAGCCTTATGAACCAAGGTGAGGATATTATATCAGATCTAGCAGAGAGGATTGCATTACCCATCATGAAAAGAAAGATCTCTTAAAAATAGTCAAGGGACCATGAAAAATCAATCCAATAGCTACAAGATGATGCAAAGAAGAACATAAGATTGATGGAATCAGTGAAAAACTGGGAGACAGCACAACTGATGTCATGAAATATATGTTCACAGACATAATGACAGAAAACTTCCCAAGCATGGCAAAACAATTTGATATGCAGGAAAGTGAGGCAAACTGATCTGTAATTAGCCTTGACCAAAATAAGTGGATACCAAGGAATATAATAATCCAGATTCCAGAAATTCAGCACAAAAATAGACTATTAGAAGCTGTTAGAGCAAAGAAACAAATCACATGTAAAGGAAAACCCATCAGAATGATAACAGACTTCTCAGCAAAATCCTCAAATTAAGGAGAGTGTGGAGTGAAGTATTTCAAGCCCAAAAAACCTGCAACCCAGACTGATGTACTCTTCAAAACTATTTTTGAAAATTGATGGAAAATAAGATACTTTCATGTCAAAGAATGCATGAAGAAATTCATGACCACCAAACTAGTTCTTCAAAATACTCTGAAGGATATTTTTTGAAAACTAATGAACACCACAATTCTAGGACACCAAGAGAAAGAAGCCACAAAGCAAGGAAATCAATTAAATAGAGGATAAAGACAGGGAACTGACAACAGGATAATAATATGACAAGGATAAGTCAAAAGATCAGAGTTATAAACATCAATGTAAATGGTTACATTAACCAATCAAAAGAAACAGACTGGCAAAATAGATCAAGAAACAAAATCTGAACAATATGCTGCAACACTGAGATTCCATCTACTCCAGAAAGAATAACTATTATCAAGAAATCAACAGACAATAAATGTTGGTGAGGCTATGGGGAAAAAGAAACAATTCTCCACTCTTGGAGGGAGTGTAGACTGGTGCAACTACTGTAGAAATCAGTGTGGAGATTGCTCTAAAATCTAAACCATAGGTTTCATTTGACCAAGCTATTCCTCTTGTCTGTATCTTGCTAAAAGACCTGAAAACCTATCACACTGATACATGCACACTCATATTTATAGCAGCACAATTTGTATTAGTCTAAGTTTGGAAACAGCCCAAGTACTCATCAACCAATGAATGGATAAAAATATATATTTTTATGCAGTGGAGTACTCAGCCATGAAAAGGGATAAACTTGAGACAATTATATGTAAATGAATGCACCTTGAGACCATACTCTTAAGTAGAATAAATTGGATTCACATATATAAATATCATGTTGTTCCTCTGGTTTGAGAAACCAAATAAGGTCCAAAATGTATAATAGATATTTTGAAATAGGAATAATATGTTCAGATTGCAAGGGGAACAAGGAAGGGGAAGGGAAGAATGAAGAAATGGAAGAAAAGAGGAAAAGGACAAAATGGAAAGGAAGCTTTTGTAAATAAAGAGGGGAAGAAGGGTTGAAAGGAGGGAGGAGATTGGGCCAAAAAGGAGAATTAAGATGCATCACATACAAATTCCCTATGATGAATGTGATCATTGTGTATATCTAAACTGTACCAATAAACTTCATTAATCTAAAAATATAAGACATAATACATCATTTATTAAAGTGTATTTTGAGTATAAATGCATATGTGCAATTTCCTCCTTAGCAAGCAGGCTGGCTTCAGACATTTTAACATAATTTCACAGTAGCTTAAGTTTTGGCATCTCAAAAGTACAATGTATATAATACCTACTGAAATTCATAAGCATAGGATTTGAAACATTGATGATAATATCTTTGCCTCTTATAGTTTCATGCAAACGATATACATGTTCATATTCTTTTGCATAGACTTTGTAAAAGAGAGTTAAATATACATATAAGGTCAGGTAACCAATAAAATGTGTCACTATTTGTAATTTCTGTCACCAGGTTTCTCAACCATTCCAAAGATTCTAAATAGTTCTGCTGCTTTAGGTAGAAGAAACCTTAGGTAATCTTGATTTAATGTACTTAACTCAGCAAAAAATAATAAAACCCTGCATGTTAGCAATTATTTCTCAAAGTCCCACTATAATAAGAAAGATTAGAAACTTTAAATGGTCCCCTGGGAGTGTGGAACTATAACACTTTGAAACATAGCAGGTTGATCTGATCCAGCTCTGTCGCTTTCTATTATGAACTTTGTCAGTAGCCTCCCAAAAATACACCAGAATGCCATGTCACATTTCCAAAGGTAGCTTTGTAGAAATGTCCACCACTATTGTAAATCCAATGTCTCATTTTTTTCCATTTCATACCCACAATATCCATCTGTATGAATTAGGTGCCATAGATCATGCTATATAAAAACACAATCAGGGAACACTTTTTGGGGAAGCCAATAAAACTGAATTTAGCCTCATCATATAATATATGCAAACAGTTCTGTTTTAACTGCGTGATCTGACTTCAGTCTGTTTCAGACGCATACTTGAAAATGTTCCTTTTTTAAAATCCCCTCTAATTTGAGATATTAAAAGATTCAATTGAGTTGCAAACATGTCCTAGAAAGAAATATGCAAAATTATTGTACATTAACAATCTGTCTTGAATTTGTTTAACAAATAAGATGTTCTAAAGAACAAAAAAATCAGAAATAAGCATACAAGCATATAAGCATAAGCAGATTAGCTTATAGCTATAGACCAAAGCCAAATAGCAACTAGAAGAGAGAAAGAGCAATCCCCTAAACATATTTGGTACATTTTTTTTGGATTTTTTAATGCTATTAGAAATTAACAGTTCACTCTGTTTTGATAATGTTCTTACCATCTACTTATACTTTGAGTGAGTAAAATAAACTTTAATGTTCATATAGTTAACTATTCAAAGTATGCACCTGGAACCCTTTCTATAAGAAAGTAAGTATATTCTTTCTTTAGTGGAAAAAAGAACACCTAATAATATTTTACACCCAGTACCAGTTTTCTAAATAAACATATATATGTTATAAAAGCATATATTTTTATATGTGTATATATGCATTTTGAAGAAATTCAGGCTAACTAACTTTAGGTGGATATTAACAAATGTAGGAAATTTACCTGAAAAAAGTACCTGTTGAATGGAACCAAAAAATCAGGAGTGATTTTATCCTATGATGAAATTATTAATAAAACTTCTGAAAAATATGATGGTGTGGTGAACAATGAACTTCTGAAAAATATGATGGTGTGGTGAACAATGAACATTTTCCAATTTTCTAATTTAGAAAAGATCAACAGAATCAGTATGAGTATGAAAATAACCTCAGGCTATGCAGCTGAAAGTAGGAAAAATATTAGTACTTTAAACTGAGGTGGAGTTCTCTAAACTCGATAGATTTGGCAATATAGAAAAAGTCACGGAGATCAATGTTACCATCCTCCATCCTGTGAAGGGGATCAGCGGTGTTTGTGGTGAATTTAGGAAAGTTGCAAAGAACTCATCCACTGTCTTCAGCTCTAGAAGTGAGACAATTCCCGGAAAGCAAAACAATACCCAGAGCACTTCATAAACTCACAGTAGGTTAACCTTCCTAACAAGTGGTCTTGGTTTTATAAATAAGTAAATAAACAAGCAAATAAATAAATAAATGAACAAATGAATAACTAGTTAATTCATGCAACCACTCCAAGCAAAAAGGTATAGCATTTCTCTGACCTAATAGCTAGCTTCCTTTTTTTTTTCGTACCCAGAATCAAATTCATGACCTCGCATTTGCCAGGTAGTCACTCTGCCTCTGAACTAGTTCCACTTTTTACCCACTACATCTCTAAGCTCATGCATATCCAAACCTAGAGTCAATGACAGGCTTAAAATAATCAAATACAAAAATCTGTTTTCTAGCACTGAGCTGCTTATTATTTGCTTTTAATTTCAGTTAATTCAAAGAAGATAGATCACAAACTTTGAATTTCCTAATTCTCCCATATCTTAACCTTGACCCACAATTATTGCTTTGTAGAATCCGTCCATCATATTGTCATGTTGTTTGTGGAGTAATTTATTTTGAGTAGCTTTCTGAATAAACAGGTTCTTTTCTCTCTTTTTTGGAAGTTGAATGCGTGGATTGCAACCTACAGTGTTATAAAGGGTGGCTTACACTTTCAGTCAATTCAATCAGCAATGAATGCTTTAGACCTTTAAGCGTGCTACACACCACTTAAAAATTTCAAATACCATATTGAAAAATCTATCATACTCTTCATTAATTAGTATGAGAGGTTTCAGTGAAAACTTAGAGCAATAAGTAGTTTCAAAAAGAAGTCGATTGGTAGAAATCTCATGCACAAGAGTGAGAACACGAACAGAATCTGTAATTAATACTTTTGAATTTGCACTTCAGCAGGCCTGTACTGGCTTCTGTCCTGTTTGCTCTTCAGCTCTGTTTTCAGCTGGTATGTCTCTTTCATATGTAGTATCGTGTTGGGGGTGGATACATATCACTCCCCAGCTGACCTACCTCCAATTTCAGACATTCAATAAAAGATCCTAGTAAATGTTACATGGCTAAGTGCTTTCAAATCAGTTCATGACACCCATCCAAGAGGAGGATTTGAGCAATAAAAAGGAGCAAGGAATAATGAAACCACAGCATCTTGAGTTTAGACAATTAAACACACATTCAAACATATATGCATACATACACACTTAAACACATATATGCATGAATGAATATCAGGAAGTTATTCTGAAATATAAAAAACAAAGTTCAAATGACAGTAAAAAGGCAGAACATACTAGATAGCAAAAGAACTGCTAAAATTAACTGAAGGGTATTACTACTTATATTTATACACATATAATCTTTTATACTTCATTGAACAAGAATTCTCAGATATGAGACTATATATCATTCTCTAAACTGATTGAAATGAAAACTGTGGTGGCGACCTACCCATGTGTATCACCCATGCTTTTCTTTCAAACCACTGTATGCCAGGTAACAGACCCAAATCCCATGGCATCGGAGGTGTGCAAGTAAGCCAAGATAAAATCCACTCAATTATCCGTTAATTGGTCCAAAAATGAACATACAGTGAAATGAAGGTTACTAAAGCCTTCCTGGTTTTGTTCTTTAGAACTGGCAGCAAAATGGCTGCTTTCATTTCTTGGATGCCTGAGGCTCCATGGATGTGAGCCTAGAATTAACTCGCTGTGGCTGTGGATTCAATCTCCCCTGCACAACTGGCCTACAAAAATCAAGCCAATAGGCAGAGAGAAATATATGGCTAATACTGGGGATCTGCAGTGGTATACAAGTTTTATGAACCCCAAGGCAAATTTTATCTTCTTATCTTTTATGAAGCAGAAATAGAGCTACTAAAATTCTCTAAATTAGCATGTACAGTTTCTGATTCTCAAGAATTTAACTGAGACAAGCAGGGACAAGGGTGTTGCTAACAACAAACCATAGAACTGGAGAATTGGTGAAGACTAGGCACCTAGGAAAATAGGTCCTTCTGTCACAAGTTGGGATTCCATTGTGTGTTGAATGTCAAAAATCCCACAGTTTGCATTTTGATGTTCTAAACCTTAAGACCTCAGAAGGTGAACTCATTTGGAAATAAGGTGATTAAATACGTAGTATTTACTTAAAATTAGGTCATTAGGACAGGCTTTAATCCAATATCACCATTGTCATATAAAGGGAAGAAATTTAAACTTAAATACATTTAGAGGGAAATATTAAAAGGTATAGATGTAGTCTCAGCACTTTGGATGGCTGAGATAAGCGGATCAAAAGTTTGAGCTCAACCTAAAACACTTAGCTACTTTAAGAACCTGTCTCAAAATAAAAATAAAATTTAAAAATTTCTGTGGATGTATTTCATTGTGAAGGTCCTAGGTTCAATCTCCAGTATGCCAAAAAAAAAAATACTTGCATACCTTCTTCCCCCCATCTCTGTCTCTGACTCTCTCTACATACATAATTTATTTATGTATTCTTATATTGTTTATATTTTATAATATATATTTATATTATAAATATATTGTATATATATGTACATATATAGGTTGTTTTGACCTAGTGTTAACAAAACTCCAAATCCACTAAATATTAGGCTTGTTTTATAAATAGATAGATGATAAATGATGGATAGATGATGATGATAGATAGATACATACAAACATATATATGGAATAGGGCCTTCTATAAGCTAAGAAAAGAAGCTTGGACAGATTGTTCACCTACAACATTTCATATTTTTAGCATGCAGAACTATATGATAACACATGGTTGTTATTTATGCAACCTGGTCCATGGTACTTTGCTTACCTAACAAGTTTTGAGACAGCACAGCTATGAAAATATCCTTAGGGTGTTGTAATACTCAGACATTGTACACAATGGTACTTTTCAGAGGACTTGAGAAAACAATGTCAGGCTTCCCAAGAATATTGTTCATTTCCCTCTACTTTAAATAAAAAAACCCTTCAAGTTAGAAAGAAGTTGAAAAGAAATGTGGTTTATTCAGAAACAAAAGACACAAAGAAAGGCAAATCTGTAACAGTGTTAAGAAAGGACATTTCTGCTTTTAATAGATTAAGGCTAAAAGGAAAGGTAAATTTCCTGGTACTAATGAAACCAGAATTTGTGAAATATTAGGCTCTTCTGATTTGAAGTTGTTGATTTTATGGATTTTCTGGGATTATTTGTTAGCCATTGAAGTCAGCATTAAAAATTTAAAGTTCTTAGATTATAGGAAAAATATTTTGGGATTCTTCAACAGCTGAAGAAATTGCTAATCCCCTTCTCCCTTCAGTGGCTCTGTTTGGAGGTATATTAGTCAGCTTTCTCATGGATGTGGCATAATGTCTGACATCCACAAGTTAGAAAAAGAAAGATCTAATTTGGTTCATAGTTTGGGTAGGCGAGTCCAGTCCATGGTTTCCTGGTTCCAATGCAAATACATTGTTCTAGAAGGAAATGGCACAGAAAAACCACTTAGGTCAAGACCAGTACCATATAGGTAGTACCCAACATCATGCCTCCATGACTCATGCAAAAAAAACCCAGATTTACGCTATAACAGTCCTCCGGGTGGATCTAAAACCAATCAAGTTGACACTCCACCTCAACTGCCATAGGAAATAAGAAGCCAAAGCTTATCAGCACAAACAGCACCATTTTTCCTGGGCATGTATAAGGGATCACATTTTCAAAGTGAACTCACAAAAGTCAGGAGAGAGCCAGGATCAATCTATAATTTCAAGTATTCAAGCAATGATGAGGCTTAAGTGGGTGGAACAAAGGTCAAGTTTATTGTCCATTGTTCCCCAGGTCCTTCCTTGAACATCAAATGCAGGCTCTCTGGTCCAGACTCCTGCATGCAATCTTTCATGAGTCAGATAGTTATAATTTTACATGGTGAGGAAACTTTATGGTATGAAAAATATTTTATACAGCAATAATCACCTCTGTTCTTTCAGAGTTTTCTGGAGTCATGCTCAACAAATCAATAGATGCTAGCATAGTTTACATAACTACTCCTAAATTGAATGCATTATAGCATTCCACAAATAAATACTCTCTAGGTATTAATGGCATCAGTCTATTTAACAAAAGGTAATTTATTTTAAAAAGAAACCATGTTACTTGCTTCTTTGCATCAGTGGGAGTATTCTTAAGGAAAGATATTCAACCAAAGAATAAATATATTGGGGCTGGGGATTTAGCTCAGC
>NW_004955426.1:7153431-7154513 GCF_000276665.1 Chinchilla lanigera | reverse complement strand
TCATTTTTATTCTCTCCAGCCCAGATTTCTTTTGCTGGTTGGCAGGAAGTAATGGAAAAATATTTTCAGAAGGGAGAATCTAGAGCCAATCTGAGATGACTATCGAGTAATTTATCCCACTGTCTATTAAATCCCTCTTCAGTCTATTTTCCACTTGGTCTGCAGTAAGGTAGAAACACTAGATTACATTTAAATGTGTATTCCATTTTCACTCTTCTCTACATAGATCCCCACTTTTAGAACTACCATACTTTCTTCAAGTAAACATGGATTGTTTAAGGGGTTGTTAAATATATTATGTAGCACATATTTAAAGCAGATGGCAAAACTCAGATTATGTAGGTAACATTAAAAAGATGTGAACAATATATCTGAATTCGATTTAGAGTTTCCCTGTTGTGCAGATTATGTTTTTGTGTGTGTGTGTGTGTGTGTGTTTTTATAATGGAAACTATTTCTAAAGTTTTATCTTTTTATTTTAAAGAGAAAAAAATTCAAACCAAGATAATAGGAGAGTAACAAGAGTTAATATATTGTATGTTGTTGTCTTCAAAGTAGTTACAAGATTTATGTTTTGAGTTGTATTTGTGAGTGTTGCTTAGTGACAAGAAGGGGAAAACTTTTTTTATTGTTTATTTTAAAATTAAAAGGAGGAAAACATTAACAGACAACCATTTACAAAATAGGAAACGAACAGTACAAATAATACAGACACATACAACGTGGTAGGAAATTAACAATGCTTGTTGTAATATGTATTGATATCCTCAAAGTGGTTTCTCATGAAAACAAATAGAAACATGCAATATTGATCAATCAAGGACTCATTAACTGTTTCTTTCACCAAAGAAATAGAAGACAGAAGATCAACTATGTTAACTATCCTGTATATACATACATACAAAATTTCTCCTTCTTTCCCTTCTCTTTTCTCACATCGCAGTTGCCCTTTACCCTTGAGCATTCTCCTTTCATATCACAATGTCTATCATACCTCCAAGTTTTTATTAACTCTTTCAGGTTTTACACTAGTGAGACAATGTGATGCTTGCACATGCAGGTCTGATTTATTCCACTTATGA
>NW_004955426.1:7149205-7150349 GCF_000276665.1 Chinchilla lanigera | reverse complement strand
CTAGCCATTCTTACTGGGGTAAGGTGGAATCTCAATGTTGTTTTAATTTGCATTTCTCAAATGACTAATGATGTTGAACATTTTCTCATGTATTTATTTCCCACTTGTATTTCATTATCTGAGACGTGTGTGTTCATCTCAGCTGCCCATTTCTGGATTGATTCTTTGAATTTTCGGGTGCTGATATTTTTTAATCCTTAATATGTTTAATCCTTAATATGTCCTTTGTCTGAGGGACAGTCAGGTAAAATTTTTTCCAAGTTTGTGGGTTTTCTTTTTACTCTGCTGGTGATTTCTTTAGATGTGAAAAAACTTTTCAGTAGGATAGGATCCCAGATGTTAATACTTCGAAGTGTTTCATGTGCAGTTTGTTCTTCTTTCATAAACTCTCTGCCTACTCCTATGTCTTCAAAGTTTTTAACTACGTCCTCTTCCAATAGATTTAGTGTTTCTGTTTTAATATTGAGATCTGTGATCCATTTTAACTTGAGTTTGGTGCATGGTGATAGAGTTGGGTCTGTTTTCAGTCTTTGGCATATGGCAAGCCAATTTTTCCAGCACCTTTTATTAAAGAGGCTATCATTCTTCCAGTGAGTTTGTTTGGCCCCTTTATCAAAGATTAGGTGGCTGAGTGTGATTTTGGTTGTAGTTGTTTCTTCCAGTCTGTTCCATTGACCCTCAGGTCTGTTTTTTAGCCACTACCAGGTTGATTTTATGACAGAACTTTGTAGTATAATTTCAGGTCAGGGATTGTGATTCCACCTGACTTGTCCTTGTTGCCCAGGATTGCTTCTGCTATTCTGGGTCTCTTCTGGTTCCAGATGAATCGAAGGCATGTTTTCTCGAGATCTGTGAGGTATGTTAATGGTAGTTGAATGGGAATTGTGTTGAATCTGTACAGCAGTTTTGGGAGTATAGCCATTTTCACAATATTGGTTCTTCTGATCCATGCACAAGGAATATTTTTGAATTTACTGAAATCTCTTCTATCTCTTTTTTCAGAGTACTGGAGTTTTTATTGAATAGATCTTTTACTTCTTTTGTTAGATTGATTCCTAAATATTTCAATTTCTTGGATGTTATTGTGAAAGGTATGGTTTCCTTAATTTCTCTCTTAGTCTGTTTGTCGTTTGTGTGTAAGAAT
>NW_004955426.1:7127552-7147875 GCF_000276665.1 Chinchilla lanigera | reverse complement strand
CCACCACGCCCAGCTCCATGGAGTAAGAATTTAAGGCTAGTTTTGTTATCTGTCTCTCCACATGGCAAATGTCTTGCTTCCTTGAACTCAAAACAAAGCATGTGTGGAGGACAGAATTATAACAGAAATTTAAGTTCCAAGTTTCCAGACTGTGTTCTATCAAGACAGAGCACTTTTAAGGAAAGAATGTGGTCCTCTAACTTGAAGTGAGTACATTGAACCCTTAAACTCTGGTTTATTATTTTTGCTAGTAAAAGCAGCCCTTTTACATTTACCTGAAGAGGTTGGCCTTACTTTATCCAAATGATTGTAACAGCTTTCCATGAAATACTTTGCAAAACACTCCTGATTTTCTTCAGTGCCTCAACATGCCCCCACTTCGCACCTAAAATTGTGCTAATGTTTCATCACATCCCACCAAATGAGAAAGAATGGTCTGCAAAGCATTGCAATTGGTGAAGAGCGGCATCTTTGGCCAATTTACAGAAATAGAAATCAGGAAAGTTATATAAAAATTGATGCTAAAACTTTTTTAGTATTGTTAGGAATAAAAAACAGAAGAGACTAAATTTATTGATGGAGACTCACTAATGAATGATGGTGGAAGTTTCCTGGATTCACAGAAATGTAACCCAAAAGTGACATAGAAAGCATGAAACGGAAATGCCAAAATGGATTTAAAATGCTGCTTAGAAATGTATTCAGAACCTTAGGGAAATAAGAACGTATTATGGAATTAGTTAGAATGTTTTCTGTAAGGAGCTTCTCATCACAGTGGGAAATTGAGATTAAAAACTGTGATTTCTCTATAATTGTGAGAAAAACCTTGGCAAAGAAACTTCCAGCATTTTGAAATGTGTTTTGCTTTCAGTGTGTTGACTATCACTGGAGAAATCTCATCATCAAACTGGATCCCAAAGCATAAGCAAATCCTGAGCTTTAAGGCCCAAGTAGTTTCATTCAATGGCCAAAGACAAGAAGGGATGTGGTTGACATAATAAATAGCGGAGTCAAGAGTGTATTCAGAATTGTCTGATTTTCACAGATGTATGGCATTGGCTAGTTGACTATAGCATCCTTGAACATGAAACAAGTGGGTATTATATTAAATTATTATTTCTCTTATATAAATATGGAAGAGTTATTCATCTGGGAGAATATTAGATCAAAAGAACACCTCTAACTTGAAGTAAAAGCAGCAAGAGGCACAGACCCTCAGTCTATTCTCAGACTTGAGCCAAATTATACGTCCCAAAACTTTTAAATGAAAAGATGCTAAGAACCCCATGATTGAGGACCTGTTACACAGCTGAGGTTTTGTCCTATTAATTTTTGCCTAGTCTTGTCATAAGAGATTTAGAACCAGTTATCAGAGGAAGGGAGACTCACCCCATAACCTTGAAGAACAGGTGGAATAAAAACTGGAGGAAGGAAAAAGTGAGTCTACATTTGCCCATTCAAATTTGCTGCTGTGGTTTTGGCTGTTGCCAGTGTCCATGGAGACAACACTTTAGGTTTTTCATCCTTGCAAATCAGAATCACATTAGCAACTCTCCAGAGAGCTCCCAGGCTTGTAGCCTTGGACTGAAGCTCCACCCTGGGTCACTTCTTTTCTGTGAGGTCCAGCTTCCTGGGCCACACAGCTCCCAAATCTTCTGTCTCTGCAACAAGCTGATCACCATTGTGGAAAAGCAGCCTCTATCCCTGAAGCCACTTTAATAAACCACTCTTCATCTTTTATAATTTCCTTACACAAAATAGATAACAGTACACATTATATAACATACATGTTTCATCTTTCTTATCTACACCTGTGGAGAGCTATAATGAATATAATTGTATTTTAGCTCAAGATTTGTACCAGACTGGGTTCAATAGGTTGCTAAGCCTATACTGTGTTTATTTCAAAAGTTTTTGAATGCATAATTGAAATAGATATTTTCTTAATTTGTGAGATCCTTGCATTGTTTCTGTGGATTTGGATGTGAAGAATATTATAGTAAAGGCATTAAATTTGGCTTTTCTTTGAAAAACAATGAATCAAGCTCAATACCACATCACTAGAAGATTGCAGAGATTAGCACCACATCAAGGGTATGGTGCCTATTTGCCAAACCCTCTCAACTCCAATCAATTCAGCTGCACAGCCTGGTTAGAAAATAGCTGGGTATTAAAGAATGACAGTGGGTTATTATAAAATTAATCTGAAACTGCATCTCCAATTGTTGTAGTTTTCGTTGCATAAGCAAATTAATTCATGTGCAACTATTGGCATTAGTTTTTCACTTTATTACTAAGAATTACATAGGATAATTTCAACTATGAAGACATGAAAATATAGATACACTGTCTTATAGCAAAGATATGTCAATTCTGTCAGCATCTAGGCCTCTGAGAATTTTATCATTATTTTCTTTCACAAATACACTCTGGCCCATGATGGATAATGTTACACATACTAGACCTGGTAAACAAAAACTAGCAACTGCTGTAAACATTGTAAGATATTTGTTCTCAGAGGTTATCACAATCTAATAAACAGTGCTGTTCTAGCATAGCCATGATCATGAGTCCAGGAATTATGAGACTCAAATAGAAGTCCTATAAAGCACTATTACACCTACTGACCCACTCAGAAACTATTGGGTTCCACTATGACATGTAACAGAAATTCCATTGAACTCCACACTGAGTCTGTTGCTTGTCTACTTTGGGTTCCTTGTGCTTTTGAACGAGCAGTCAAGGAAGAACGTTCCTATTGTGATGGAGGTGACTGATTCTGATGATGAAATGGAAGTTGGGCTAAAGTGGAGATACAATGAAAGTAAAGAAAATCATATCTGGAAGATCAGAAATCCTTAAAGATATTTCTTGAAATTACCGAATTTTGTGTTTAAAGACTATTGCAAACACAATTACCTAATTCATACAGGATAGACAACACATACTAGACATAAAGCCATGATCAGCAGAAAAGTGTGATAAATGCAGAAATAATATTAAATATGTGATGCATATTTGCTCCTAATTAAAACTCATTTATGTTTTAAAATTCACTTTTAAAATAAAGCCTTCTTAGTTTTAATACATTAAATAATTAGTTAAAAATCATCTCTTATAAGTAACACTTTGTGGAACCCATTGCCTGACTTTACGGTACATTTAAAAAAGTAGGTGTTGAAAGGTACAAGCAATTATAAAGGACACACAGAGAAGAATTATTTCGTATGAGTTCAGCTTGCTATTATCTTCTTGTTACCAATTAGAATTGGTCAGTTGTGACACAGAAGGGAAAAGTTTGTAGAAGCCATTAAAGACATTATCATTTTCCCTATGTTTTGTCATAATAATCAAACCATAAAATTCTAGATTTCATGATAGCTAGATTTAAGTGTGAGGACAAATACACAATTAAAGAAGGCCTGGCATCTAAATTT
Source organism: Chinchilla lanigera (assembly GCF_000276665.1). Classification (NCBI taxonomy): domain Eukaryota; kingdom Metazoa; phylum Chordata; class Mammalia; order Rodentia; family Chinchillidae; genus Chinchilla; species Chinchilla lanigera. The sequence goes on along the minus strand of NW_004955426.1, from coordinate 7,144,438 downwards.
CACACATGGCTGATAATATGAAAAAGCCATAGTAAAGTATTTTTTAAAAGAGACTTGGGAACTCATTATGGAAGTAGGCTTTCCAGCTTCTGAACACCCAAACATCTTTCTGCCGTCTGTCATCTCGAGCACTAGAGCCTCCGAGGTTCATTACACTTACATGATTCCACCGTGAATATGGCCTTATGGGTTAATGGCTTTAAGAATAAGAAAAATCATTGAGCTATATTTTTTGGAGGCAACTGTGTATGATTATTAGCAAAGAATGGTTTTCATATATTTTAAGCTACTCATGGAGAAAACGAAGTTGGAGCAGGTTTACAGACTCATCAATAAAATGCTAGCCTGGAGTCAAGCCCATAGTGTTTTCCTTGTATTATTAAGCAGCACTGAACTGTACAAAACTTTCTTCATGACCTAGAAAAAACAAATGAATTCAATCTGTGGTCATGTTATAAAAGCCATGTGGTTAACGGGTTTCCTTGGAAGATGCGATATTAATAAGGTCAGAATTACGAAGATAGTTACTAACGTTTTAAGTCAAGTCACCTTTATAAAATTATTCCTTGATCTGGGAAGTAAATATTTGCTTACTCTGTCTCAATGCTCTCCCCATAAAACAATACTTTAGCCACATTCTGTCCATTATACGAGAATTCAATCTTTACATCTTCTTTAGTGATACATCTCTGATATTATTGCCTTTAAAAATCATCAAACATTAATCTTAAAAGCTTTTAAACAATAAAAACATACATCAAAAGTTTTTAATTTATAGCTCCTTTACATTTCACACTATTTTTATAAAGTGGGTACAATGATATCCCTAAACAATGTTAAAATAAATGTCCCAAGAATTTGTAGTTAATATGCAATTTAACAATTTCTTTAGCCCACATACTCTGAATTCCACCATTATGATTTTTAGCCATGTATTATCAGGGATTGACATTTAACACAAATTTAATATCAACATAACTAAAGCATTGCTAAAACAGTTTTGTAAATAGTGAAGGTAATATATTTTTAAGAAATTCAAAGAGATTCAAAATGAAGTGTCTGTACTTTATTGAATAATCATATTACACTAAGACAAATCCAAAACAATGACACATTGACTCCAAGTTCTTGCTAATGCCAACAATTGCATTTTTCATATTTACCACCCCAAATGACATCAGGGAAACCAAAAAGTAGAGAACTAATGAAGGCTCATTTGGATACAAGTAATGAAATTTAGAGACAAATATAGTTTTTCATTCTGAAAGCAGAAGGATATAAACAACAAACAAAAATTCTTCATATTTATAACAGAAAATAAACATATTACCAAAGTCTGAGCTCTTTGTTTCATTTTCAAAATATGGCCTCACCACACCAATTTTTTCTCTTTACTTAAATTTTATTTTCCCAAGGGATTAGCTTATTTTACTTTGCTTTTTTTCTTTGAATTAATCCAAAAGTCTATGGAACCAATTTCACTGTATGTAAAGGATTATGAATCTTTTATATAAATTTTAATCCTTGTTATAGTTTAATGTAGATTTTTCTTACCCTCAGCCAGAAGCAACAAAGTAAATATTTCCTGGGACCTAGAAATAGGATAAAAAAATTGGATCAGTCTGCAGTAACATGTGTTGTGAATACTGTGATATTTCTGGGATGTCCATCAGACTAAACAAACACTGAAGACAGCAGATGAAACACCTCTCTTCCCAAGGTTACCATCGTCATTCTGAAGAGTGTGGTTCGGGTTACATTTCCAATTAAGTCCACTAGAGTATGTTTTATCTATATAGTCAAATAGGAGGCAAGTTGTATTATAACAGAAAATAAAAACCTGAACATTATTCAACAAAAGAGACACATGAATAGCAAAGTATTAGTGTCTGTGCTCTATGTCCTAGGCTTCCAGAAAATATTGCTTTTTTTTTCTTTTTTTCTATAAATATGAGCAAATGGAAGAAATAGCCATACATTTGCACACTGGTTTTTCTTTTCAGGCACACAGAAGCACATACACAGCAAGAGACATAAAATAAAAACTGTAGCACAGGAACATGACTTCTATATGGTAAATATTAGAAGCAATACAACAACACATTATATTCGAGTTTTCTTATGTAAAACAGAATGTAGGCTTCAGCCACACTCTTTAAAACAAAAGGTGTATGATTAAAGTTTAGAATGATAAAAATATGTGAGGTTACATACTGTTTTTCGTATGTGTAGTTTTTTAGAATTTGAAATACTAATTTATAAAAGGAATTTTAGAAAATCATGAATTATCTCAGAGTTTATGGAATAAGGAAAGTAGTATTTTTATTTTTCTTATTTCTGATAAATATTTTAATAGTAATAATTTTGAGTGGAAAATTTGCACTTTAGAAACCTTAAAACTTTGAGATAGATGCCACATTATCCCATAGCTTTATTATAACTTTGTTCCAGTATATCTTATCACAATTATTCATCCAATTTAACTACACTTTGACAAACAAACTTACCTTAAATAAAAGCAAAAACATAGTTAAAAACCCAATGAATTTCAGGAAAATATTGTATCCTTCGTTTATTCTTCTTAAAAATTTCCATTTGAAACTATCATGAAAAATTTGACTACTGGATTGGCAAATGATGATCAATGTGAACACCCAGCTGAACTGAACCAGCATGGTATGGAGGACCAACCTGAGGACTATTGCCAATAATAAAATAAAAAGAACTGGAAAAAGAAGAAGAGGCATTGTTGGGAGCTGTTGGTTCTTCTGGGACTGTTGACTCTTCCAGAGGAGCTTGTCATGCTGGCTTTCCATCAACTTGGGTGTTTTCATCCTTACTTTGAGCATTGCTTCTTGGCTCCAGAGGGGAATGTGGTGCACTGTTCAGTGTCCTGGAGAAACTTGTTGTACTGGCTTTCCTGATATAGACTCAGCTGTTACCTTCATCAGAGGAGCTTGGGACTTTATTGTTGCTGAGGATGGCTGTGGTGCTTTTCAGGGGAGCTCTGGTTCTTGCTTTGAACATCACTTCCTGGCTCCAGTGCAGATCCCTTAGCCTGGTAGCACAGATCCTTCATCCCGCTGGCACAGATGTTCTGACTTCCACCACTGACCTTTGGGTCTTCCAGGCACAGATCCATGAAACAGGCTTGCATGAGACATTGTCAGGGGCTCCAGGCCTCCGGTTGGATGTGTGAGGGGCATTTTTATGTGCTATAGATCTTCAGCTGGACTCATGCAGGACATTACCGTGGAATCCAGGCCCTCAGCTGGATTCTTTGGGTCTTTAGTGTGTGGACAGATTTCCTGTACTTGTTTATATTAAGCTTTTCAGGTGACTCCTATAAAATAACCCTATAAATTATGTGTCCTGTATGTAATTGTTTCTCTTGTAAACCCCTGACTACAATAATGACACATCTAAAGTGTGCAATAGGTGTTTACTAACTTGATATAGACAGTGTACATCATATTTATCAATTTATACTTCTGTCCAGGATTTTACAACTGCAAATAGTTTTACATAGAAAGGGGGAAAAGTTTGAACATGTTCATGTTCTGTTGACATTTGAGTTGTTCAAATACCCATATAGTATGCCTCATGAGTGGGCATATAATTTTATATGTATTTTTAAATGCCCAAAACTTATAATTTAAAAAATAGTAATAACTATACAATCTTTCCTGTAGTAAATAATCTCTCTTACTCATAGAGATAGGTCACAAAAGCATTATGGGAAAGGAATCTGATTCTAATCATGCAAGAGAGGCACTACAAAACAGAACAAAGAGTAATTCACAAAAATTCTATTCACTAGATATTATTATTATTGTTTGTATTTACTGATAGCAAAACAACGTTTTGGTCACATATGTAACCAGAAATAAAATCCAAACATTTGGTTCCCAAGGTTGAACGTTCTCTTATTATTACACCTACTGGAATTTTAAGTGAAGAAGCCAAGAAATACAGTATCTGCATCCTGATAACTATTAAAAGTAATGGTTGGGATGATACGATTGTAAGCTTTCTCCATACAGATTCCTTTACAGGTGCAAGGAGAAATCATAACTGCCCAGTGAGAAAGGTTGATAACACTGTGACATGTGAGCAAAATAAAAATCAGAAAAAAGTACACTGATGTGCTTCATAATTTGTTACTTGATAATGACAAAATAACATGAAGGTACTGTTGGCAGGGTAATACGAGTAGAAAAATGAGAAAGTCCAAACAAACTCAAAAAGAAAAATATTTTATAAAAATAAGGTGAGGTTAGTATATGTAAAAGCCAATTTGAAAAGACAAAGAAAGACTAATGCATTATTTTCGATTCAATAAAATTAAAAAATATCAGGTCTCTCATGAGGTTATGTAAGAAAATAACTTTATTTTTAAATATTCAGCAAAGGAAAGGTACACTCTTAAAATGAAACAATTTATTCTGCTCTCACAACATTAAAGATGTGCTTATGGTTTATAATGAACACAATGTGTTTGTTTATAAAATCGACTAGGATTTGTTCCTCTGGAAATACTACCACTCCCATACACACAGGCTGACTTACAGATGCTGTCTTTATCTTTGGTGTTTAGCAATTTAGCCATGACCTCTAAAGAATTTTTTTCTGAAATTTTTCTTTCCTGAGATTTGGTTTATGACTCAGCAGTTTCAGAAAATTCAAGGACAGAATTTCTTGAAAATTGCTTCTTGAAAATGTCTTGTTCTAGTTCTTTTGTGTCTGCTTATTAGAATATTTTATTAATTTTTGCAGGATTCAGTTTTTCACTTCTGACGCACTCTATTTTCTATTAGCCACTCTTTCAGGTTCCTAAGACTTCTCTACTGTGCATAAGGTGCTCTTGAACTTTTACACTGAAACTTAATTTCCATTTGATTGCTTTGCAGAAAAAATTGTCTGGAAAAAATCCACAATTCTTACCTATTGTTTTCTTTCTCTATATTCTTGTTCAGTTGAATTTTTATTAGATTCTGGATTATTTTCATATAGCTTGTCTGAGACCATATCATCCACATTTTATAGCATGAAATTGGCTTCAGTGTACCATAAATCTCTGCAATTCGCCAGCTTCTGAAATAATGTCCTCTCAAATGCTCATTGAATTTCCTGTTTTTTCCCCAATTTGAGTGTTTTACTCTGAATGATTCCATTGTAGACATATAGGACAATCCAATTTTGTCATTTTAATTCATTCATTCCAAAAATTAATATTTGACATTTTAGAAGCATAACTCTACATGCAGGTTTATATAGGTGAATAAAACAGCTAGAATGCAGAGTAATTTCATGAAATCTTTTCCACACTTTTTGCTTTATTTGCTTTCTCAATTCATTGTAAAATACTTAAAGGTAAGAGCTTATATAATGTTGACATAGGTTTTAAATTCACATTTACTGCAATGTGTTCATATTTAATTTAATTTAAAATACCTCTTCCTCAGTTTTGCTTCTTCTTGTTATTCGTTTTCATACCTTGCAGGACTCTGAAAGTGGAAATCAGATAATACACGTAAAATGTCTCATTACAGGAAGCATTCTGAGAGTACAGTAAGTGAGGGCTTAGTAAACTCTTAAATTTTGTCATAACTAAGATTTAATACCAGTAAAACTTCTCGTAAATAAAATTCTATCAAGTTTCCCAGCAGTCCTCCTTTTCCTACTTAGAAAAAGTGACTTTCAGATCTTCATCCACTAAGTGCACGGTTGGATAATGTGACCTTCACTTATGACAAGTCACCTTGACCGGTTGAAGTTACAACTTATGGTCCCTAGCTCATTCACTTCTGATGCCCGTTATCTCTCTGCTTCCTGCTCACCATGAGCGAAGCAGATTTTCTCCATCAAAACCTTCTGCCACGATGATCCCACCTTGGAAGAAAGGGACCATCAATTAATCTCTGAAACCATGATCCAAATAAATCTCACTTCAAATTGCAGCAGCCTGGTAGTCCACCCAGTTGTAGGAAAACTGACCAATATAGAATGTTGGTACAATAAATAGTGCTGTATGGCCACTATAACCTCAGCATGTGGTTCAGGAGGAGTTTGTAAATGTTTTGAGATGTCTGGCAAATACACCTTACAGTGGTGTAAGCAGAGCCTGGTGGCTTATTGCAGACAAAACTCTAAACAACAGGATATTGCTAAGAATGTAGGCAGTGAAGACAAGCCTCAGGAGACTTCAATTTGGAACAACTGGACTAGAGACCATAGAGGTTATACTCTGGCAAAAAAATGTAATTTAGTGTCTACATTTTGCCCATATCCTTTGTAGTTGATTGTGACTAAGGACTGTGGACTAACTGTTCTGGAGGAGAAAATTTCAAGACAGAGCAAAATTTGGGTTATTGTATAGGTATTTCTAGCTGCAGCTAGCTAGCTACTCAGTACGAATTAAGGCAGAGTAGAAAAGTTGGAAAAGAAATTGGCCACAATAGAACCATAGATAATTTTGGGACAAAATGGGTGTGGTTGCTGAAGAGATTAGCACCATTAAAAAGAAACCAGGGGCTTTACATGAGAACAAAAATAAAGATCTCTTGAAAGTATCTCAGAAAACAGCAAGACCCTATTAATGGCAAATGCAAGGGTACAGAAATAAAAACCATTCATATGATTTGTTTAGAGTTTATTTTTTTAATTTTAAAAATAAAAGGAGGAAAACATTAACAGACAGACAACCTTTTACAAAATAGCAAAAGAACAGTACAGACAATACAGAGTTACAAACAAAGTGGTGGGAAATTAACAATGCTTTATGTATTACATATTGATATCTTCAAAGTGGTTTCTCATGAAAATAGATAGAGACACGCAATATTGATCAATCAAGGACTCATTGATTTCTTTCAGCAAAGAAATAGAAGACAGTAGATCAACTGTGTTAACTATCCTGCATATACATACATACATTTCTCCTTCTTTCCCTTCTCTTTTCCCACATCCCAGTTGCCCTTTACCCTAGAGTGTTTTCCTATCATTTCACAATGTCTATCATACTAAACCATTCATTTGAGAAGAGCGCCTCTGAGCCTCTTGGTTGAAAGGAGCCTCCTTAGGAGTTGATTCCTTGGGTTTCATTTCACTGTGTTCATTCGTCCATGCAGTCAGAGGCTGCCGCAGCTCTTGTTCAAGAGCTTTGACTACTGCTTCCACTGATAGCACTCTACATTATCATCCACCTAATGCCAGCTGTACTGGCATGCAGAGTGTAAGGGCTGTGTTGTCAGGGAGGCTTCAACCAGATTTCAAAGGAAGGCCTGGGAGTCCAGGTAGGGTGTCCCTGAGTCGGCAGTGTATAAACCTGTAGGAAGAATCCAAAGGTGCTGTAAAGACCCCAGGAAGTAGGACATTCCAGAAATGTGGAACATATTCTCAGTATAGCTGAAATCTGTGAGTGCACCAGCCCCAGAGATCGGCCATGTGGGGTGCAACTACCAAGACTACTGGGTGTGAGCACTCATGCCTCTGGAGCTCGCATCTCACCACCATTTATCCTACATGCAGGATAAGGAGCTACAGGAATTAATCTTTGAGTTGCCAGATTTTGGACTTGCTTTGGTCCTGTTCTTTTCTATCCCCCTGAATTAGATTCTTTCTTCATCAGTGAGATAAAATAGGGGACATCCACATTTTTTGTTGTTGTTTTTTTGTTTGTTTGTTTTCCAGTACCAGGAATTGAACTCACTACTTTGTGCTTGCCAGGCAGGTGCTGTGCCACTGAGCTAAGTCCCCAGCCCCAAGGACCTCCACAATTTAAGGATAGGCTTATTTTGACTCATGTTTTCACTCCATGGTCAGCTGGTTTGAAGGTAGAGATAGCACGGCAGAGGGGCAGAGCAGAAAACTGCTAAGTCCCGTTGTCCAGGAAGCAGAGAGAAGAAAGCAACCAGGGAAAAGATACACCACTGCGTTATATGCCCAGCAACACCCATCTTCTGACCAGGCCCCAACTTCCGACTGCGTGCTCAGCTTCTGAGCTCACCAGTGGAGGAAATCCTGGTGAGCACAGTGCTCTGGTGATCTAATCACCATCCACAAGCCAAGGCTGTGAGTCCATGAGGTTTCGTTGTAAAATTATCTATGAAAATGATAATATTCTGCTTCTTGCCTCTGTTTTTAATGGAAATGTTTACCTTGTGCTATTGTGCCTGAGGATTATGTAAATTTTTGTTATAGCTTTACTGATGTTCATAGCTAAATGTTGGCCTTGTGTCTCAGAAGAGACTGTGAATTAGACTTCTGGAAAATTCTGAACTTATTGAGACTTTGGGGCAGGAATTAGTTTATTTCCGAATGTGCACAAATTAGTTGTGTTAGGCAGAATATTTATGTTGAGGTTAAGAATAGTTTAAAGTGATGGGTCTACTTGTCCAGGTGCCAAGGGGTGGACTGTAACCACTAATTGTAGTAGGCCAACTTTGTTAGATGTAAAATGCCCAGGATATCAATATATCAATAAAGCACACTTGTAGGTGTGTTTAGGTAAGGATAGAAGCTGACCTTGGACTCTATATGGCCCCTGTCTTGTTCTGTTCTATCAGTCCATTCTGCTCTGGCAGTCATGGACTAAGTAGCTTTGCTCTGCAACCCCCTTCTGAAGTGATATTATGCTCTAGCATCAGGAAACCAGGAACAACTGAACTTTCTGAAATTGTAAATCAATAATTCCATTTTCCTCTAAATTGTGGATGTTAGCAATAGGACAGGTAAAAATATAGATGAACTTGACTCAATGTCAGATAAACTACATCTGTTCACACTGAAATTCTGTGGTGTCAGTTCAGAGAATCTCTCTATCCCTTGCCTTTTTCTCTTTCCCTTTTTCCCTAAATGAAACCTTAGTTTGGGGATATAGCTTAGGGGCACAAGCACCTGCCCGGTAAGTGCAAGGTTCTAAGTTTGATTCCCGGTATCTGGAAAAAGAAAAAGACAGATGATCCTAAATGAAATCTATTGCTAATTGTTTTCAAAAAATAAGATTACTTTTGATCTTATTAATTTTATATACATCACCAACTGTAAACAATTTGACTGAAGGTTATACATGCTTGGAATCTATATATTAATAATATCTCACAGTAGCATGACAATCAGGTATAACAATAAATCACCTCATATTTTAATGGATTTTAATGGATATGTTAGCCAGCCTGATTTGCTTATTCCACACTTTACATATACACTAAGTCATCACGTTATAATTTATAAATGTTGTTCATTTAATTAAAAACAAAACATTTTAAAAACACTGCTGCTATCATGATCAATTTATATCATTCTAAAAGAAAGATAATATATAAATTGATAATGGATAATGTAATGTATAAATATTGCTTGTTCAATTAAAAACAAAACATTTTGAAAGCTCTGCTGCTATAAAGATCAATTTATATAATTTTAAAGCAAGAAAAATAGTAGTCTCAACTCACTAAAAGGAAGATAAAAGAAAAGCAAAATGTCTAGAAACTTAGATCAGAGTTTTAAATATATCTTGTATTTTTATACAACATATTTTTAGGTTCATTTATTTAAGAGGTAAGTATTGGATACCTCTAGTGATTCTCTGAGTATTGCAAACAGTATGGTAAACAAAGCAATAACATCTATCTTCATGTGCTAATTGAGAAAGCAACCAAAAAATAGCTTAGCATGTAACCATGAATGTTTCTGTTCTAATCTTTTAAATAAAACTACATAGGTGAGTAGAGTAGAACAAGGGAGAAATGAATATTGTTTTATAAAAGCTAAAAATATACCAAATGGCATCTCTGTGATGGATTCAGTGGGCAATATCCTGACTACAGTAGACTATCAAGTCATGGAAAAATCGAAAGAGGATTCCAGCAGCAGATCCAGCAAGTACACATGCTCTGAGGTAGAACAGATCTTATATACTCAAAGAACAAAAAGACGAAATCAACTTAAATTGAGCTAAACTTAAGTAAAGTGTTTCTAAGTGAAGTTAAAGTAGTAATAATAGGCCAGAGCATCTTGATGTTCTGAGGACTATGCTAAAGAAATAGAAGTCAGTAAATATATCTTAGTAAGGTAGGATGTGATGAGAGCGTTAACTTAATATGGTCCTGTGACACTAGGTGATGAGTAGTGTCTGAGAAGGGAAGAAAGGAAACACAGAAAGGCCAGGATGTAGCTTAGCAGCGTGGCATCCGCCTGGCAAGTGCAAGGCCCTGGGTTCGACTCCTGGTAGTGAAAACAATAGGAAACCACAGAGCTTTCAACAGAGAAACTTAAGAATTGATATAAGACATCAAAGGAGATTTAGATGACGGAACAGGCAGAAAAAGCTGATTAGAAGAAAAAAGAGGACAACTATACTGAATATTTTATTACAGAAGGTAGAATCATGGACATTTCAGCCATATAAATTACATATTTTTTGTCTCTCAAATTGTAGAGACAAATCTGAAATTTAAAAAAAAAAATGCTAATTCAGACCAAGTCTCCACAACTAAACAAGAAATATTTAACTGAATACTTTGGGCCACTTCATAGTTTTTGCATATATTCAGACTATTGAAATGTTACTGAAATAAATTGAAACTGTCTGTAGTCTTTTTTACTTTATAGTTTTCAACAATGTGCCCAAAACATGTATATTATTCAAATAGAGAAAATTTGTATGCATTCATAGGAGAAGTTGCTGTATTAATACAGCTCTATGATGACACTGGAGAAAATATCATGTATAATGAGGTGCAAATAATGTACTGGTATAAACTGCTTTTCAAATATGTTACTCTTCTGCTTTGCCACTGACTTATCTAAAGAAATGACACGTGGTTTAATGCATGCCTATTTTTCCTTCATTTTTTTGGTATTACTGAGTATGTAGCACTTTGTACAGCAGTTCTAAACATATAGGACGACTGTTCATCAAGTGATATATTTTCAAAGTATAAAGGATGTGTTTGAACCAGGAGATTTCAAGTACGTTCTTGAAGGACAGATGAGACCACATCTGTGTAGAATTAATGAGCTGCCTAAAGCCAAGATCATTTTAATCTCTTTCTCGAAATCTTAATCCCCTAAATTTTACAGGACCATCTCTTTTAAAAGTTATGATGTCCATTTATAGCCTAGCTTTACTAGATACTCACATTTCACTATTATTTTTATGAAACAAGTTTGAAAAATCTTTCCAAAAAAGTAACAAAAGTAGTTTAATATAACTCTGAGTTCTTTGAAGATTATCCTCTAAGTACTAGCACAGTGACTCCTTTGATAGGTATTCAAGGAGCAGCAGTCTGAGTAGGCTGTGGCATTGCTAGTTTGTCAGTGCAAGTAATAAAAATTGTTCCTGAATATCAGCCTGAACCGTATGATCAATGAAACCCTCAAAGTACCTGATTTTATCATTAAATACTTCACCTTAATAAAAGGCTCTTATGAATGAAATAAATGATGCTATTTTGTGGTAGGCAGTGTTCATTGTCAGGGAATAATGAATAGGGCTCAAATATAATGTGCTGTGAACATTTCTTTTCCTGCACAGAAGGAAAAATAGGATGGAGAAAATATATATTGAAGATAAAAAGACTGCAGTTCTTGTGACAAACTGAGAGAATATAAAATTGTTTCCAAACTTAAATTAACCATTTCAATTTTTAGTAGTGAATAAAAATAAAATTCCAGAATCAAAATGTGAAAAGCAACAGATTGTTTCATTATCTTAGCAAAGTCCATGAATGTAAGAACACTTAACTTTAATCTTTTAAATCTTTCTGTGTATAGTTTGTGTGTAGCTGTGTGTCAATTAATTTATTACTGTGTTTGTCTTGTTATTCTCCTTGAATACTTAGTTTTTTTTTCAAATAATTGCCCCAAATTATTCCTATTATTTCAATATAGATAGGCACATATAATCAAGAGATAGACCTTTTATAGTTATGTAATTCAGTATTTTTCCAACTGCACTTTTTATTCATGCAATTTCATTCTGCATGACTCATGTAACTATTTCTCAGTCTATTTATGTCAGTGAGTCACTTATATCTTTCCTTTAGGCTCCTTTTCTTTTCTGCATTTGAATGAGAATCCTAAATGGAATTCAAGAGCAATAACTCTAAAAATAAGCTGAAACAAGTGTCTTTGAAATATTCTGGGCAGAGGAGCATATCTTATATTTTTGAAGACCTTCAGAGGCTTCACCCACATTTCTTTCTAACTTACCACAGGCATTCCTATTGATTCCATTCAATTTAGTTTCCAGAAAATTTTGAAAAATCACAAACACATTTGCACACTGCATCTGTTTACATCATAAAGTAATGCAGTGATTAAATATGTATATGTGTATGTATATATAACGTAGGTTTCTCCAAACAAGATGATTAATAACATTGCTTGTCACTAATAGATTTTTAAAATAGTGTGAAAGCCAGAGACAAAGTGGCACAAAGACTAAAGTTATTGCTTTAGCCTACAACAATTAATTCAAACCCAAAAATGTAATATTTTACAGGGCAACTCACAAAACTGGATTCAAAGGAAATTTTAAAATGTACTTGATATCAAAGAGTAAAACAGTGTGAGATTTAAAGTCTTTTTTTTTTTTTTTTTTTTTTGGTTTTTCTCCGGTACCAGGAACCGAACTCACGACCTTGCGCTTGCCAGGCAAGCGCTTTTGCCGCTGAGCTAAATCCCCAGCCCCTAAAGTCTTTTATTAACTCAAATAATTAGACCATTTTACACAAGAAAATATAAGTAGGCTTGGAATGAAATAAAGCTCCTCTTTAACTTTAGGCAACATAACACACCTACTGAAGCTTACAAAACACACAATTTCTAGTCACCTGCATCCACTTTTTTTGTTAAAATAGACAAGGTGATGCAACATCTAATCCCAGCCACTCTGGAGGCTAAGACAAGTATGAGGCCCATTTATGCAACTTAACAAGACCTTGTTCAAAATTAAGAAACAAAATGGCAGGGGATATAGCTCAATGGTACAATTCCCTTTATTTTTGTCAAAATGTGTGAACTTTACTATCATGGAATTAATGAGCTATATATATGTATATATGATCAAAATCATATATAAATATATATATGACTAAAATTTCATCAAAGTGTGGAAATTTATAGTGCTAAATCCCAAAGGGAAATAGATATTTAGAAACTTCCATGTATATATATGCAACTGTATAGTTCTTTACTCTGCAGAATTATAACTTATTGGAAAACTGCTGTTATTTTGTCCTTTGCTTTAGAAAATATATTAACTACAAAGGAGAATATTTTTAAAAAGTAATAATGTGTTGATAATAAAGGCACTAACATTTTAATCTAAAAATTTGCATTTTAAATAACTACATGATAAATTTATTTTTTTAGTAGATCATAATATTTTTGTTTTATTATGTTGAATATTAATTCCCAGAACAAAAGCTTAGTAGAACTCCACAGTATCACTGAAGGGCTCAGGAACTTCCTACCGTTACTAACAAAGCCTCATATAAGGGAAACAATATATTAGTTAAAATTATAAAAGTGCATAGGTTAGTACCTCATCCCCCAATATTTTATGAATGTAATAACTGTCAAGGTTAGTGTAAAATAATGCATATTTAATATTTTTCATAGTCCCTTACATTTTTGGTTCATATTTAGCACTAAATTGTATTTTATTTTTATTTTAAAGAAAATAATAAAAACACAAATAGCAAAACAACAACATCATAGACATAAACAAAACAAGAAAAAAGCATTAAAAGTGATGCAGGTTTTCAAAACAAAATTATAGGAATTGACAGTGATTGTTATATTACATATTGTTATCTTCAACTAAATTGCTCAGATTACAAGATGGAAGGATGGAAGATTGTGCAAACCATTAAAGAGAATAAAAATATAATCATTAAATAAAATATTAGAGACAATATAGAGTTTCACTAGACAGGATGGTAGGAATTCACCATAGAAAAAAACAAACTGTTTTCCTGTATTGCTGATGCAAGGAAATCACCATATTTTAAACTAAAATTTTTCCTTTGTATTTTTCACTAGGAAGCCAGGATAAATATTTCGCTCTTACTAATAGTACCCAATGATGTGCATGACTTACACTAACTTTATTTTACTTCATATAAATTTTCAACTGTTTATTTCTCAAGTTTAAATTGTATCCAGTTATGTCTTCTGTGACATAAATTACTGTAAGCAGGTTGTTTATTTCTATTTTAGTGCTGTTATAGACTAATCATGTTGATTAAAGAAAGTTCAGATAGGTAAATTTTTTTCAAAAATGTGACAACCACGTTTAGTTTTCTTCGTACATATAGATGCTAGAATTGTTACTATTTAGTATCCTCGGTGCTTAATTAGAGTGAATATATCTCCTGGATAATTTTTGAAGCTTAGATATGATATGGAAGCTCAAATAGAGGTAGAAAATGCAGTATGGTTTGAGAATTTATTCTAAATCAGGGATTTTCATAATGATTGCATGCACAGATCTAATTTTATAAATGTCTTAGAGTAAATATCATTTTCAAAATAACCACGATAATAATTAAATGACCAAAGACCACAAAATTGGTGAATTGCAGAACCAAAAATTTTAACTGTTATTCTTTGATTAACAGAACTGCAAGTTTTGCCTTCAAATTTTGGCTTTATTTTAGACTTCCTAAGGAATAGCAGCACGTTTTATAGTTACTTGCATGTCATTGCAATCCATATTTATTAATTATAAACAAAAGCCTAACAAAGTACATGAACCACTACTATTACATAATGTTACCTATTATTTTTGTCCACACAGACAAAGTTACCAAGATATCACTACACAGTAAATACGGTCACCGTGCATAGTAAATTGTAAAATATGTAATTTCAGCAACTCAAATGTACCATTGACAAACCAACCAGTAATGAAAATGTGGTATATGTATGAATGTTAAGCAGTTCAGGGAGAACATTGTACTAAATAAGTTATCCTGACAGAAGAAAATGCTGCATAAAACACACTTATTGTAGAATCTTTTTTCTGAAAGACCAAATATGCAGAGATGAATAGTGATTACCAAGGTTAGGTGATAGATGGGAAAGTCTGAGTGAAAAGACACAAATTATCAGATACATAAGAAAAGCAAAGCTAGAAATAAATATTAAATGAGGGCTGTATGCAATAAAACTGTACCACCTTACAGACTTTTGCTAAATAAGATTTTTAGATGTACCTGCCAAAAAAAAAAAAAAAAAAAAAATCATGAGGCGGTATATAAGCTAATTTGTTTTAGTAGAGTAACCACTTTACTATCTATATGTATCTTATAACATCAAGTTGTAGACACCAAATATACAACATAAAACTTATTTTAAAGGATAAAAATCAAGTATATACCTTGGCATATGCTAGGGAACTAATCAGCCATTTATTTTCCAGGCATTGGTAGTCTTGTGTATGTTATGTTGTATTTAGCTAGAAGAATACCTTTGCAATAGTTCAGTTATTATTATTTTCCATTCATTTCACATTTGAATTTCAAATGAAAGCATAATTGTGATGAGTGTGTTCAACAAGGTTTTCAAAAATTATTACTCTTTATTTCTAAATTGTGAGACACTAACAAAATGAAGCTTTGCACAGGGAAAGTTTCGCTTAACGATTTGAGCATCATCAAATATCCTTTGGGGATTACATTTTCATTTTATTTTTTTTATGGGGATTACATTTTCAAGGCTGTTTCATATTAAGAAACCTGGATGTCTATCATGATCTTGCTGCTTTATTCACATATGTGGTCCTTTATCATTGAAATCCTTTATGGTCTTATGTATTTATCTCAGGTAGCTTGTGAAATATTGCTTCCTAAATACTATTTCTAATAGAGCTGCTAAGAAAAAGAGAAACCAATAACTTACTACGT
Source organism: Chinchilla lanigera (assembly GCF_000276665.1). NCBI lineage: Eukaryota > Metazoa > Chordata > Mammalia > Rodentia > Chinchillidae > Chinchilla > Chinchilla lanigera. The sequence goes on along the minus strand of NW_004955426.1, from coordinate 7,128,521 downwards.
TGTTTGCCGTCAGATATCTTCCACTTAGTCTTCCAAGGAAATGGAGCAACAAAATTCACTTTAAAATATGAAAGAAAAAAACAAATACTTTCTCTGAGCAAGCAAGGCTGTTTGTGCCTATTGTTCCAGCTACTCAGAAGGCTGAGGCAGGAGGAAGGCTTGAGACCAGGAGAGACAAAACCACCAGGGCTGCTTAAAAGAAAAAGCGCGCAAGCGTGCTCGTGTACACACACACACACACACACACACACACACACACACACACCCCTCCACTGATACGAGGCATCCATTTGATTTTAGCTTTATGTAGTGAATGTGGCAGCATGCAGTTGAATTTACTTAAAGGACATCTCTGCTCCTCTTATGAGGTCACTGGGAAATGTTTACCACTCATAAAACTCATCCTGATCTGTTTAAAGTTATCCCTTGACTGCTTTTAAATTACTTGTTTCTGTACAACATAATTATAATAATTAAAATCATAATGCTCCTTACTCTCCATTTCTTGACAATACAATTTAGCTCCCTAGTCAAATTATCGATAACATTTCTAATTTTGTTTTACTTTTTTATTAACATTTTGTAAAAAATTATCACACTTTTTGTTCTTTGCTACAATTAGTAAATAGACTATATAATTAGATCGTGGGTAAGAAAATCATAATACATATTTCTAAATGCAAATATCTGTAATTATCTTCTAATTAGTACACTAGTCATTTAAATATTTACTCTAGTTTATCTGTCTACTAAAATAAATCATTTATCTGTATTGAACAGGAATGACACTACTTTGATATAATATGTATAGAGAAACTAGATAGGAAACACTGATTCTTGCCTCTTCTAATTTAAATTTCAATTCCTATCAAAATTTTAATAATGACTGAAATAATACTGGGTACTTCTTGTGAAAATGAGGTCAAACTCTATGAATCAGTGAACAGTAAATACGTTCAATAGGGGCTG
>NW_004955426.1:7123432-7127452 GCF_000276665.1 Chinchilla lanigera | reverse complement strand
AAAAAAAAAAAAAAAAAAAAAAAAAAAAAAATACGTTTAATAGAAACATGGACTATGTTTGTCAAATTAAGATCATGAGTAATATGTTCATTAGTGAATATATAATGTGAAGTATGGGTACATTAAAGATAAATCAGTATCTAATAAGAAAAGGAAAGGATACTCCCTGAGGGTAAAAAGATACCGTTTTCTTAGGCCGTTTACTTTAGAAAGTGTGTAGCGATAAATTTTTCCTCTGTCTCTTTGACATGTAAGTAAACCATTGTAGGAGCTGAAGGAGCTCTTGCGAGTCTTTGGAACCTGCCCTGGTTTCTATCTATGGAAGACACAGCCGCCAAGGAAGATAGTGCCTATCTCTAGGTTCTTTTAAAAATTTATTAATTTATTTTTATTAGTACACGTTTGCAGTACATGCAGTTTCCCCCATTTGTATTCTTGTTATTATTAATCTTATCAATGTTTGTGGCATATAAAATTTAGATTCTCTGAAGTTATTAGATGTCTGTGCATGGCGATTCCTTATTCCACCTGTTTCCAGGAAGGTGTCAGATTTATGTAGATTTAACCCAAACTCCAAGTTGTAGAACTACCTTGCGTCTTCTGTCATGGAAGTTTAGTTTTCCTTTAGATAAAGCCAATACGTTAACACAGATGGCAGCACCAATTACCCAGTGAGGTTGGGAGAAACATGCCTGAAAAGTATACCTTCAAGTCCTCTCACTGAGGACTGGTTATTTATCTTGAGAACTCTTATGTAATGGGTTGTATCTGCTTGACTACATAGAAAGGTGAGTTTTTTTTCCTGCCTTTGCAATATCCTTAATGGATTGCCTGTGATGTTTATCACATTCTAGGTTAATGCTTATTCAATAATGCATCTGCTTCCTTCCTCTTTTGCCTTTGTGGAGAGATTTTCTGGGTTAGGAGGAGATTTTATTTTTAATTGCATTCCCTGCAGAACAGTCTACATCAATCTATATTTTAAATGTTCTCTCTGGTTAAGCTATTCAAATAGGGACACCATACATTTAAAATATTTCTGGCTGAAATAGGAATGTATAGCTCTTAGAAAAGAAAATGTCGATAATTTAATACAAAATGCTGTACACTGCATTGTGTAAACTTGTAAGATAGAAAACTATAGACAGCTAATGTTAAATGGTATTTGCAATACATGGAGACGTGCTGCATTGTAGCATTTACTCATAGAAGTAGTATTTTTACCCAGCTACATATAAATTCATGTATGTGAATTCCCAATTATATTCTCAAGAGATGTCTTAAAATAAAATATATAAAATAGCCTATATTCTATAAAAAACCATAAAATATAAAATAATAAAAAGTACTCTTCACCCTTTTTTCCTTCTAGTCCTAAAGTTAGGATTATGTTATAATTATGCAGAGACAGGATTCAAATTTTCAAGTGTAGTTAAAGGAGAAAAGTTCTGGAAAATATTTAGTTTGCTTGGATTCTAGGTGGGGTGGGGGTAATATAAGTCAACTTTAGTATGGCTTAAATTTTAGAAAATGTGCCAGAATCATTTGAAATAGATTTCAGCTTCAGGGATATAGGATACTATTCAGGAGTCATTAAATTTCTTTCTTGCATCCTTTTCCAAGATCTTAAAATTTTTTAAAGTTAATAAAATGTAGCAAATCTGAAATACGAATTATTTTTTACTTGGCACACATTAACATACATAGTATCTACCCTTTGGGGCTGGGGATTTAGCTCAACGGCACAGCGCCTGCCTGGTAAGCACAAGGTCATGAGTTTGATTCCTGTTACCAGAAGAAAAACAAAAACAAAAACAAATTTAGAAGCCATAGAATCTGCCCTTTTAAGGTGAGCTTTTCTAGTTACTTAAAATCTTCACATGTGATTTTTTGAGTCTGCTGTGTTTATTTAAAAGTCAAGATCTTGTTAAATATAGTCACCAAAGTGTGTTAAAATTCTGATCAGCGTGCAGTTCTTTGTCTCATTCTATCTCACCCTAGCAACTATGATTTCTCTTAAAAGATTATATTTCTTTATTCACTGATTGCTTCCTAACAGACATGTAACTACACTCTTTTACTACAGTGTACACGTTACGAGGTCAGGTTTCTTGCAATTTCCTCACCAGTGGATCTTATGTGTCTGCCACATATATTGTGTTCTGTAATTGTTTGTGAAATAATTATTTTGAAAAATATCCTAATCTCAGTGCATCTCACTTGATTCTGAATATCAACAAAAGCTGTCACTAATCTGTAAAACACATTCATAATAAATATTCTTTAATTTTTATTACTTTTATTGGATGAGATACCAATGTTTTTCAGTGAAAGGGACCTCAGAAGACACTTCAGTAGCCTCATACCAGGGCCTATGAAAGAAAATTATGTAACCCTTGAGCAGGTTGATGAAGGATTTCAACTTACAACATAATACATCCCATCACTTAAACAGTTACATTGTAAATATCAGTCTTAAAGTGCTCCAAATTCTTCAACATGACTTGCACTCCTGAGAATACATTTCAAAAGCACATTCAGTGATTAAACTGAGAAAGACCTTTGGGTTTTCCCAAATCAAATGCTGGTGGAGGGGTTCCACTGGCATCGGAGTCAGAACTGCTACATGTAGAACAATGTGGGACATCTGAGGAGATGGAGCGCTAGGAAAGGGAAGATGAGTGACAGCTCTTAGAGATAGTGTTAGATGAAAGCATGTGTTTCCAAACTGGAAGAAAACATGGGGAACGATAGAGAAAAGAGTGCTCTGAATGGTTCCCTATACTTCATATCTAGTATAGAAATGTTTGTTAGCAGTGACTACAGGAGGGGAGCCTTGATTAAGGTAAAGCAAAGACAGTGTATCCCAGTAATTTCACACAGTAGTTATATTTTTAATTGAAGCTTCTTTATTTTTAAATACACATGAATGCTTTGCATAAAAGTAGTTAATACTGAGCATGAAGACAACTTTAATGGAAATCTTCTTTGTGTTTTACTATTATGACTCACTTATGTTGACCTTATGCAATTGAGAGTATGAAAATAAATTATAGCTTACGTAATGTCCCAAATTAAATCTAATTAGTGGTGAATATGCTCTTATAATACCAATGATTTCATTCTGATCCTGGCCATCAATACAGTAACTATTCATTCCATGTGTGCAAAATTTATGAAGTGATTAAAGTACTTATCCTCTGTGTATTTGTGTGTGTGCGTGCACATGCATGTGTGTTTTAATGGTGTGTGTGTTAATGGTAAAATGCTTCAAGCTTAGAATGGAAGATGGAGTGTGTCGATGGCACATGAAATACCTGCTGTGAGACCAACATCTCAGGCACTTAGCTGTGTGCTCTACTTTAGTTACTTCCTTTAATTTTCATATCACAATGAGATAAAAATAAACACCAGTAAAAGTGGCTCAGGAAGGAACCCTCCATTTAGTAAATGTGAAGGAAAAATAAAAGCAGCGTAAAAGCAAACAAAGCAGTGTGCTCTATCCTATTCTATTCCATTCTCTTTTTGATTTTGTTGAGTTGTTAGTTGCAATTGAATTCATTTAAAGAAACAAATTAATTCAAAATTACTTTGAGAAACTATGATCTTGAATATTACAAATAGTATTTTATCAAATGTATATGGCTTTTTAATAATCCAAAAATGTTTAGTATATATGAATTACCATGTACACTGTATTATGCTATGTGTCATTGTCCTAAAATTTTGCTTTAGGATAAAATAAGTGCAAGTGATGGAGGTAACAGTACTACAGTTTCACTTGCCAAGAGAAATTCATAATGATTTGCAATATATTACTGGCAAAACTTTCTTAAAAATTATGTCATTTTTTATGTTTTGTTTTGTTTGGTTGAAGGTTTGCTTATAAATTAGGGAGCCTGGGCAAAAGTTTATTTTAAAATATAAAATTACATTTCAACATTTTCTTCTCTCATCTACAAGTTTAAATGTTCTTTACTCCAAAGAAGTTAAATGCGGGGGCTGGGGATTTAGCTCAGC
>NW_004955426.1:7049528-7123332 GCF_000276665.1 Chinchilla lanigera | reverse complement strand
CGCAAGGTCGTGAGTTCGGTTCCTGGTACCGGAGAAAAACCAAAAAAAAAAAAAAGAAAAAAACAACAAAGAAGTTAAATGCAATTGAGATGATCTTGAAATTTATTTTACTCAATGGGAGAAAAATGTGTAAATTAGTTCTATGTGTCGTCTGTTCACATTACTGCATCTGCCACAAACACTGAGCCTATTCCTGTCCGTTGCATCCTTTGTTGCTATTGGTTCTCTGAATATGCATCACAAATTAAATGATATTTCTAAGCTTTATATTAAGATCAGCATTAAGTATCTACACAGTAAAAGAATAATTCAGTTAAGAACATCGATATTCCCAGCTAAAAAAATGTGCATAAATTGACCAAACCATGACACTGGGTACACTGTATTTTACACAGTACAAATCAAGTAAAAGATAATTTGAGCCTTCATTTGGGGGTTTAAATCTACAATAAGGGTATATGAATGTTATGAGCATTTTTATAATATAGAAAAGTATGAAAAAGGACAATAATGGTCATGAATAAAAATTATGTTAGACTAAAAACTACCAGTATTTACATGCAATAGTAAAGAATGTCTATCTGTCTATGTTAATAAATACAAATGCAATAAATTTAAAAATATTCCTTTTTCAGTGATGAATTTAATTGTAATGTTGAATATAAAATTAGAAAATATTAGCAATTATTCATTGTTAGACATTTAGCATTAATTTTAGGGGATTTAAAATATTTCAACTAAAATTCTTATTCATAATTCAGGGTTAATTTGATGGCTGTCCTAAAGATCAATTAATAAATGAAGAGTATCTCAGTCATAAATATGGACTGTAAAGATTTTAGGTCTTTATTAGTGTCTATAAATATGCCAATTCATATTGTAGACTATAACATGCACCTATCCAGTTTCCCAAAATGTAGATGAAGCATGATATTTCAGTTTAAAGCCATATTTAGCAATTGTGTAAAAAGCAATATTGTATCATTATTTTATTAGGCATATTTCAATACTAGTAAGATGTCATAGTTTTACATATTTTTCTTGCAATGTTGAGCCAAAATGCTGCAAGAACCCTCCTATGCCTGGTGCTCCAGAGTTCTCTCTCATATTTTGACATTCAAACTGGTAGAATAATTAAGTCTCAATTTCTTGAAAGCAAAACAAAATTTGAAAGCATATCCAGTTAACAAAACTGATGGTTTAATCCATTTTAACAATTCCCCAAACAAATTAATTTGAATTGCCAAAAAATAAATTGCTAAAGGGACTATTTCAACTATTGCTACACTAATAATATAATATTTTGGATAACAGGAAATTTTCAGATTTAAAATGCAATGTAGGAGCCAGGTATGGGGGTGAGCACCTGTAATCCCAGTATGCAGCCTGAGACAGGAAGATTACCACAAATTCCAGGACTGCCTGGGTTCTGTAACAAGACCCAGTCTCAGGAAAAAAAAAAAAAACAGTGAATGAATGAGTAGCAATCTCTGAAAACTTCAAGACATATATGTATTTGGGAAATATAATTATTTAAATTTGTGAAGATAAAAAATAAATTTATATTTATGAAGAAAATTACAATACCTAAAAAAGTCTTGTTCCCTTTTCCTGCCTCTGACTTGCTTGAAAATTCTTTAAGTTTTTGAGTATCTTATGGTTTCACAAAATACGTGCAAAAACAAATTCACTTTTTTTTTTCCCTAGAGAACATCTGTTTTACGCAGCACACTTGCCAGATGCCTCCACTTCATCAGGATAATCTCAGAGATCAGAGAGAATTTCATCAACACATAAAGGACTAAGAAGTTACCTTGCCTTTGAAAACAGTTAAAAACCTCATTTCACTACTGTGCTTAAGTAAGAAATGCAACTTCATTTCATTCTAACTCAATTGTTCATTGACCTTATATTTAAAGAGTCATGTGTGAGAAAAATCTTTTTAAAATGTGACATCGTGTGGCCTCTGCTTTGGTTCAGTGGAAAAGTGATCAACCTAATGTCTGCTTTCACTGCAGAGCTGGCCTGGGTTCTAATAGCCCAACATAGGAAATCAGAGGTTGATGCCTCTGCTCCAGCTGTCACATTGTCCCTGACCCAGGCAGTAAGTACTGCTGTCATTTGGTCAGTGCTATGCTTTCAGGAAATCTAGGAGGCTGTTATTCAGAATGGTCCCTGTCCGCTAACCTGTTGGATCAGTCCAGCTGAGTGAGGGTCAGCTCACGAGTACATGCTATTTTTATTGTTCTGCTTATGAGCTCAAAGCATTTTCTCCATGTCCTTAGCATTCTGTAGCTATGGCAGTACAGGACTGCATCTGTCTTTTCTGACGCACTCCCTGGAACCTGGGGAGCCTTTTCAATTTGGTGGTTCTTAATGCAGGAAAATTTTTGCCAGTGCTTTCTCATTTTTTATCATTGATGGGGCTGCATTTTCCCTCTATGATGCATGTGTATTTATACCTATTGAATGTCCACCAGGACCCATGGATTTTTGTAATCTTCTCTTTATCTCATGGTGAGGGGAGGAGCCTTCATTTAGGATTATGAATGTGATTGACTGGTAACAACTGTACAGATGAGCTTGACAGTACTTTTATTAGTCATGTAGGCTCACAGCCAAGGGAAGGAGGGTCCTATTTCAAGAACAGAGACTGTCAGAGGCACCTAATGTCTGTCTTCACATTTTACCTCTTTCTTTGTTTAAGAGAATTTTCTGGTTGATATTTGCCTTATATATATGCCACAATACTATACAATCAACTGTTAGCCAGCTATTACACAACCAATTCTTCATGTGATAATCAAGGCAAAACCACCCAAAATTGAGCCAAATCCTAGAGCTGAGTATATATATATATTTTTTTTTCTAGTATTCCTCTCTTTATACACTTGCATATGTTACATCAGATGATTTCTCTCAAAACAATGACCCACATTCAACTGTGAAGACAAATTAAATATCTACATGGTATTAAACAGAACTGATCACTTTAGAAATTTGTTTCCTTGATTTAATATATTAGTAGGATAGACATTAGTGATTCAAAATGCTGTCTCAGTCTGATACCACATATTCATACTACCCCAAATATATATCTTACAATTAGTATTAAGGCAGATGAAATTTAATGTGCAAAAAATACAATGACAGTATTTTCTAGGTATAATCTCAAAAATATATTTTAAATAAAATTCTATACTCATAATAATTATTGGATACATTTTAGGATGTTCAGGTAACAAAATATATTTTCCCTGACATGCATAAATACTTCAGTTGCATGTGGAGAATAATTTAGCATAAAAACTGTGTTGTTAAAATCAACTTAGTTTACATGTGTCCACTTTGCATTTATGCATATATTTATCCATATATTTAGTAGATTGCCTTGACTCTGTTTCAGTTTACAGAGGATGCTCTTTTTTTCCCAGTGAAAGAGAGATAGAGGATATCTCATCATTACTGGATGAAAGAAGAATTGCAGAGACACCCTGTACAGAGACACAATATTATACAATCAACTGTTAGCTGACTATTACACAATCAGCTCTTCATGTGATAATCAAGGCAAAACCACCCAGAATTGAGCCAACTCCTAGAGCTGAGGATATCATGTTGGAAATCTTGCCTTTGGTATCAAAATAATCTCTGGATATCTGTCACTATGAGCAGAATCTTATACAGAACTATTAAAGTCTGCATCTGTTCAGAGCTCTTTTTAAAAATGAATTGATAATCCTAGAAGAATTTTTATTTCCTGGAGAAAATTCATGTATATTATAGAGGAGATTTGTGTTACTCCATTCCATGGATATATACTTACAGTTGCACAGGGTTAGTGAGCCTTTAGAATCTGTATTAAAAAGTTAGAATATTGATTCACCTTTCCAAAAATTATAATCTCTGTCAATATATGCTATGCTTTTGAAATATATTTGATTACTGTATATGGTTGTGAAATGTTCATTAACAAAATGCTGTTTCCGTAGAGTTTTCAGCTTTAAAAGTTTCCTGCATTTTCATTTCTGTGGTTTTAAAATGTGCAGGGGGAATTCTTTTCTCCATAAAAATACACTTCATAAAAAATGCTTCTCCGTGAAAATCCTTTTGTACAAATACACAAATTTTACCTCAGAATGTATTTATCCATGGTGATATTTTCATGGATAAATACATTCTTACATACAATTTGTATATTTGTACGAATATTATATTTTTCATAGTTTAAATATCATATATGATTTGATTATTCTTTGCAGCACTAAGAAATATATGGTAAAATTTCAAAACCTTGCTTTGCAAAATGTCACACAAGTAAGAAGTATAATAGATGTCAAGCCTATAATATAATCAGCTAACAATCTGTACATTGCAAGCGGAGTAAAAACACTAAAATAAATTAACCTCTCAAGAATCATTTTATTTACAGCAGAAATATCAATCAACAAAGTAACCTTTCCTAAAGATTACTGAAGAAACCTTGCATGAAGTGAAATATGAAAGCAGAACCTGATAAGGGAATGTAAATTCAAAAACTTATCAGGTTTTCAGTTTAGTACCTTACCAAAGCTAATGAGGATACTTTCTTAAATTATGTCTTAAATATGGCGGAGGATGGTACACTTTTATCACCATGGTATCTCATGCAATGCTGCTACAATTATAAACTAATTTCTTTCTGCTCCACATCTATTCCTTTACATTCTGCTTTGTGATACTGAGGCTAAGACGCTGCAAATTACAGCTCTGTTTATAGCTGACCCATCGCTGGTATTTGCTAATAGATGGCAGAAAGGGAAACTGAAAAAGAAGAGGAAAGTGGAATGCCACTGCGCCTATGTACATTTGAATTGTCTGACACACTTAGCAATAGCGCTTCACCACGCGGTGCTCCCTTAATCAGCCTCATTCTGGCCCAAGAAACAAACTAGCAGCAATTGTACATGTCTGCCCTCTAAGAGGCCTGCATCCAAGTGCCATGATTACCTTTGAGTAATGAGCTCATAAAATTCAATTAGACGTGCTAATGTTTCCAAGATTGCACAACCATTGTCATTTATTCATGTGGGGAGATGGAAGGGTGGCCTGAATGCGTCCTGCATAGTTTAATCTATTACCTCCTTTCTGACAAGATGGAATTAGACATTAAAGTACACCGCATCTCCAAAATATTTGTAGTCAATTGTTTTCACTTCAAATACACTGAACTGCTTGGATTTATTTCATTCTTTAACACTGACTGTCAGTGATTTTATAATTCATATTCCTATCACTTAGAAATATGATACACTACCTCAGCTATAAGATATAGATTGATTTCATAAACTGTATAAATATCTAAAAATAGATTTTTCATGGAAGATAGCTGGAATACAGACAGCATCATTGAACACTTTTGGGAAAATTAGGTATACTCCAGTTTGGCTGGTGAATAATGCTTATTAAAAGAGTCAAATAATTGATAGGGCTAACAATGTGACATAGGGTGAAATGGTGGAAGGCTTTTTATGAAGCATTTAAATTCCTCAATTTGATTTAGCAGACATAGAAGGTGGCACTGGGTAACGCAAGATTCACTCTCATAAATAAATAATACAGCACATAGACAATAAAAATGAGAATGTCTCATTGTGGGTAAAAGTACATAATGTCATTTATTCTTGTAATGGGACCGACAGACATATTCCATATCTCCCCTTGCAAAATGAAATCACTCATGTTCATCTGTAGGATTGGTGGCTGCAGACATCACAGGAATAATGCTATTGTCATTCCCCAAAGAGCCTGCTGCTTCAGTTAGCTACAAAACCTCCACAATTGCACACACAAATCCTGATATTGTGTACAAAGAATCTGCCTGGGAGATTCACTTCAGAGGTCTCTAGGCAACATCAAAGCTCCAGAATTCCATGTTATCATTTAAAATTCCCATGTTAGTTGTATCACAAACCTCTCTCTCCACCCTATCACGTGTTCTCATGCTTCGCCTATTTCGAGAAATTACTCCATATATCATTGGACTAAGTGAATCTGAATGCCAAATTCTAGAAGTCTGTTTCCAAGGAAGCAAAACCTGTTAAATATGCAGCAGAGAATGGTCATACAAATTGAACCAAAAATATGACTTTGAAACCAGAACACCGGCATGCAAACTGTCAGTGAGGATGTCCTTACAGGTTGACGGTAGAAGACTATGTACATCTTAGGTCAGTTCTGTAAGGGACAACATTTCACTGTTGTTAAACTGCACTGATAGAAGTGGAGTGGAATACTTGGTGGGAGAGGATATTTCAGGTGCTTGAACAATTACAGAAAATGGTAAATGTAAGGATTAAAAACCCAGTGTCTCTGTTGCAAGCTGTCCTGTCACTGAAAGGAAATAATGGAAAACTCAGGTTGATGAATACCACAGGAAATAATATCAATAATCAACAAATGGAACTATATTAAATTAAATACCTTCTGCACAGTAAAGGAAACAACAGAAGGAAAACACAACCTATAAAATGGGAAAAAAATTTGCTTGCTACTTTTCTGATAGAGGATTATCTAAAATATGTAAGTGACTCAACAAATTAATTCCCCAAAACAAATAGTTTAAATTCTTAAGTCACCTAAATAGACATGTCTTTAAAAAAGCCCAAAAAACCAGTAAACAGATGAAAAAATGATCAATTTTTTTAATCATTAGGTAAGTGCAAATCAAAACTACAGTGAGATTTCTTTTCACCCCAGTCAGCATGGCCATCATTTAGGATACAAAAATTGTTGAATGCTGGCAAGGATATAAAGAAGAAAGGAACCCTCCTACATTGTTAGATGGAATGTAAACTAGCTAGTATGGAAATCAGTATGGAGATTCCTCAAAAACCTAAGAATAGAAAAAAATTAATACAGCTACTCCTTTCTGGATGAATTCCTAAAAGATTAAAGACAGCATAGTGCGGCAGTACACGATTAGGCATATTTAAAGTGGTAAGATTTACAATAACTGAGCTGGGGAAATAGCTTAGATGCCCGTCAACAGAAGATGAAGAATATGTAGTCTGTATATTCAAGGGACTATTACTCAGCACTAAAGAAGAATTAAATTGTTATTTGCAGGCAGATGAATGGAACTAGCTATCAGCATGTTAAAGGAACTAACCTAGAATCATAAAATTAAATATCATGTTTTTTCTTATATGAGAAACATTATATAAAAAAATAAACCAAACTGGAGATATGATAATATACTAGAATGTAGACTTTGGGAGGAAGGGGAAAGAAGGTGGGGTAAAGGGATTAGAGATGATCAAGCTATGCTACATACATGTACCAATTCACAAAATGCACGTCACTGTTCTGTACCACTAGCGTGCACTAATAGAAAAGTAAATTAGTAATGTCCAGGGGCTGAAAAATGGTGAGATGAGTGAGAGATGATGGCTAAGAGATTCAAGGGCTCATTTTTGGTGGGTGGGGAGAAAGATATTCTAAAATTGATGGTAGTGATGAGTGCACAATTCTATCACTATACAAAATAATCTCTGAATTCATGTTTAAGTCTTTGAGTCATATGGTACAGGAATCACTGCTCTATGAATGTGTTCATAAATAAACAAAAAATAAAAGACAAATTCAGCTCTTAGAGAGATTCATAGGCACCTCATGAAGGAATCTTCGTGTCCTCTTTATGTTGAGCAAAAACATACAAGGATCAGAGGTTTAATGCAGCTGAAACAATAACTGCATCATCAAAACAAGCAGGTGACTGGGAAAATGTCATGCTCCAAACGCCAAATGTGATTCTGAGAACTGAAGTGGGAATAAATAAACTGTGGTTTGCCTATGCTGTGGGCCTGGAGAAACGGTCCATCTTCCTCAGAAATGTTTAGGGCACCATCCTTGCTTGCAGATATGCAGAAACTTCTGCGTTGCAAGATAGTATATACATCTCCTTACTTTCATGTCTTCTCCTGGCCACCAGAAAATTAATTAGTTCAAGCACATCCCAACCCTGCTATGGAAGTCCTGAAACAGCTTAAGAGGAAAATTCTTGCACTCTCACAGGACCGAGCTACCACTGTCAAGCAGGTCTAAAAGTGTGTATGGGCCTGGATTCTGAGGTGTCCAGAATAAGACAAGGGGAAGACAAGAATGTGAAGGACTGGTATTTGTGGCCCCTCAGCCACATTTTACTTTGTTTTATTTTGTAAAGTTTATTTTATGGAGAAAAGGTAAAATAGAACTCCATAACAAAATAATGGAAGAATAACAATCATTAATACATTGCATATTGTCATCTTCAAAGTAGTTACTCAGATTATAAAATATGGGCATAAAATTCTACCATCCATATTAGCTGAAACCTTCCTTTTCAATGAACTAAGAGATACTAATAGTATAACTAACGTGTATTTCTCTCCCTTTCCCCTTCCTTCCTTTACCCTTTCCCTCATCTTAGTTCCTTTTGCCTTTTAAATAATTTCTTCCCATTTCACAGTGTCTATTGTACATTTTATACCATATTTACTCTTTCAATTTCTCACACCAGGAAAACAATATGATATTTACACATAGAGTCTGGTTTAGTTCACTTCTGAGTATGGTTTCAAGTTGCATCCATTTACCTATATAAATCTCATTTATGCTTCTTTATGGCTAAGTAGTATTCCATTGTACAAACATACCAACTGTCAAACCTGTACTTCCAATGTGATAGTTATTGGCGGTGTGGCCTTTGGAGCTGATATCACAAGACCCTTTTGAATTAATGAGTGCTTTTTTAAAAAAAGGCTAGAGAAGTAGTTATTGTGATTTCCACCACATAAGGAGAAAGTGAGAGTTAAGCAATTTGTAGTGAGGAAGTGCACACCTACCTTGAACCTGACCATGCTAGCGGTCTCATCTCAGAATTCTTAGCGCCTTATCTGAGAACAGTACAATTTGTGTTGTTTATAAGCTACTCAGTCTACCATACTTTTTTAAAATAACACCTCAGACTTATTAACAGAATTTAAAAACAGCCCAGAGTCAGTGCAAATATATTGCTAGACGGCATTTAAGAGATTGGACCCAGTATCAACCCACGGAAAAAGTGCCCAAAACAGCCAAGCAGAGGAGGTGCCACATAAGACCAGAAAATTCACCACTCAGTTATGTTCTGTGGATGAGCCTGGAGGACAACATATTTACCAAAATGATTAAAAACCCGTGGCAGAAAGGTGTCCAGTGTCACTGACAAGCTCATTAGTTGCTCTTCTCTGTTGAGGCGATATGCAGTGTGAGGTGCTGTGGCTCACTTCGATTCTCCGATAGATGGAGAAAGCAGAGTTATAAAATCAGAGAGGGCAGGAGGCGGTGATTAATCACCAAAAGTAAAGTGAGAAAAAATTGTGTTAATGTACAGAAGCGTCTGATTGGCATCCAGGGGTGCCTGCCCTGCAGAGAACTGTTGGGATGGTTGGAAGAAAGCTATCAACCTCAGGGCAGTAGTGACAGGCAGTGAACACAGGTAATGCTACATTTATAGGAAGAAATCAAGGATCAGGAGGTGGAATGCAGCTTCCACAGTTAAGAACAACCACAATATTTGTCTGGGTTTTGTTTTGTTTTTTAACTTGAAGCAGTTTTCAGACTCATAAAACTGACTAAAGCAGAGTCCAACTCCTTAGAAAGTGAATCTATAATGTCAAAGCTAGGAAATGCAGTAATAACCCATTGCATGTGTTCTGTAGGGATTTATGGACTTTTACAATATCTATAAATTGAGAAAAGGCAAATACTCAAACACTTTGAAGACTGTTGGATGAAACGCTGACACTGACCTCCTTATAAAGGAAATAAAATGTCATCAGGTCCCCATTCCAAATGTAGTACTTTCCTGTAGCCTCTGTAAAGATTATGACCATTAGTAGTTTAAAATAAAACAACTTACAATTCTAGAGGTTAAAAATTTGAAATAAATTTCACTGGGCTAAACTGAAGGTCATGGGCATTGCTGAATTTTTTTCTGGAAAGTTTAAGGGTAAATATTTCTGCTCTTCTAAAAACACAAAATTCCTTGGCAACTGATCCCATTTTTTTTTTCATCAAAGCCAGTAATATTCAGTTTAATTTTTGAATAAAATCACTGTAACCTGCCCTCTGCAATGCATTGCACCTCCTTCTTTGACCTTTTATGCATCTCTCATCTACTTTTAAGAGATCTTATAATACATTTCATGCAGATAAGGTAAGATAATTTCCCAATCTCAAGGTCATTAGTAATAATTCCATATGCAGTCATGCTTTCCTCTCACCATGCAGCATAACTCATTCACTGGTTCTGGCAATTTGGACAAGTACTTATAGAAGGTTCCATTATTCTGTCTACAACAGAAGAGTAAAAATCAAGTCTAGTCACTCATAGGGCACAATTTCTTACCCAAATTACAATGAGCCCAGTAGTTCCTTGGAACTATGTAATGATCACTTTCCTGGCCCCGAAGAATATAACTGGAGTGGATATATTTATTCTCAGAACCACCATACACGTTTCTAGACCTCTAAATAGAATAGGGAATCAACCCCAGATACCCTTCTAGAGAACAAATCAAACAACACCCTATCCAGCAGAAATGGTTCTACAGAGCAATTATGCTAAAGCCTCCCATGATTCAGCACTGATGGATCTTGGTATATCTCCATTTATTTCACTCTTCCAGTACCTACAAGCAAGGTGAATCCTGGAAGAGATCTCAGTTCTACACAGACTTAACCAAGATGAAGTCCAAGTGGGTCCTGCTGTGCTTGTGTTGTGGCCCAAGAAATGTGGTCTAGAGTTATTCATCTTTCCCTTCCAGTTGAGAAAGAAGGACCAGACAAAGTTCAAAATTATGTTAGATAAGCACCAAAAGGTATTCATAAGACTTTTCAGAGCTACACTGATCCTCTCACTCTCTGTAATAACATAGGTCAATGGAACTGGGCCGTCTGTTCAGGCCACAGAATAACTGTATTCTGTTACCTGGATTGAAGTGTGTTAGCTGGGCCAGATGACCAACAAATGGTAAATATACTAAGGTTCTTGGGGAATATAAGTGCTGTAGAGATTAAGAGAGCTAGTGAAGCTTAACTTAGACTTTCAATAATCTTGGACACGGATGGATATTCTTTCAAATAAAAAACATACTACTGCATGTCAATTTACCTTCTCTGAAATGGAAGGAAAATTATTTGTCAGACACTTCAGGTAGAGGCAGCAATTTGTTATATACCTGGAAAAGGCCTTAAATACATCTACTGAGTTACAAATGCTTTGTGCTTGAAGCACATAGGGGGACACTCTGCAGCACATTCAGCCTAAAATGTAAGCGCACTTCCCTCTGAACTAGATAACTCTCCAATTCTGTGATAATGGTTATATCAATGTTAGGACAGGGTGCTGTTGGGGTTCACGAAAAGAGATAATAAGCCAGTAACAGTGAAGACCGCTGATTCTAAATCAGTTAAATATGCGTGATCTAAAAAAAAAGAGAACTTTTGAAGATTTCAATTCAGAGAAAGAATAACATAAGAAGTCAGACTTTTGTTTTTTATGAAATAAGAACAGAAAATATGTGAAGAATTGGTTTTCAACACCTACACATCACAAAGTAAAGTACAAAAGGAAAGGAAAATCCCTGAGAGAAGAGAAATAATCAGAAAGGACCCTACAGGTATCTTAGCTTATTACCTCAGGGAAGTTTTAGATATGTCCATAGTAAAACATTTGTACACAAGTATCTATACTCACTTTGCTGTAACTAAAATCTGGAAATAATCAAATGTCAGTACAAAGTACACATGATCAAGTTCTCATATATGCAACAGAATACAACTTAGCAGTGAAAACGCTTCACAAGGAAACAGACAGGTTTCAGCACAGATATACTGAGTGAAACCACACTGAGAAAGGGAGACAGAGACAGACAGACATAGAGAGATCTGTGATTGTAACTACGTAAAATTCTAAAACTGTAAAATAGTATATCATGACCAAGCAGATGAGTTGTTACATTAAATGAAGGCAAATGAAGATACAGAAAGAGGAACGATAAAGAAGTATAAGGAAAATTTTGAAGTAAAGAAAAAGAAACGTTCACTCTCTTGACTATGGTTATGTTTGGAGTGGATGCAGTTTATTTCCTTCAAAAACTGTATGAAACTAAATTTGGGTCTCATTATGTAATTCAGGCTGATAAACTCACAGCCCAGGCTGACCTCAGACTCATGGCAATCCTCCTGTCTCAGCCTTCTGAGGGATGGGATTACAGACATGTGCTACCACGTGTGGCAAATTTGTCAATTTGTATTTGTGATTTATTTTACTAAATTCATCATTGTTTTCAAAAATTGAAAAGTGGATATTGATTTAAAACTGTGAAGCAAAACGGGTGCCTCTAAGAGCCCAGCTTTCTCACGTACCACAGGCATTCCCACAGCACCTCTCATGGTGGAATGGGCATTTGATTTCTCTGAAGAGTTAGACTCAGAGCACACATGAACGCAATGATTACTCTTTAGACAACAACTGTTTCCTAGAACTCCCAAGGGCTCCTATCTTATGGAAGATGTATAGGTTTATTACCAAGAACAAAGTCTTAAGAACAGTTGCATTCTAGCACCCGAGCCGTGGTTTCTTAATATGATGTGCAGCTTTTATGATGCTCTTCCTGAACCGTTTTTTAAATATCTGAAGTTAACAAATTAACCTCTCATCTTGAAACTCTTATAAATCAAGTTAAGTGGGGTAGGTCAGGTGCATGCAAGGGAGATTACAACAGTATTCATCACTTTTACCTGTCTCACTTAAGTCCCCGTTTCTTTTGATGGCTAATGGCTTACTCAGTCATACGCTGGATGCTTTAGCAAAATCTCTTCTGCTCTGCTTCCACAAGTGGTGTAGTCATATCTATTGCACATGTAATGAACTTTCTTCTTCTCAAAAGAAATACATGAAAAGAAAATATTCTCAAAGAATAATTTACATAAAGAAGTATCAGCTGCCTTATATTTCTTTTAGTGTCACCCTCAGAAACAGAAATTTATCATTGCATTATGCTAATACTCTACAAGTGCCAGATGTCTGCACTTCAACATTTATATAACAGACACAAATTGCTGCTCTCTGTCACTTGTGCTGTCTTGTCAACAGTATCAAGGAACAGACAGTACATGTTTCTGGATGAAATTTTGCAAATCTGTATGTTCTTATCAAATCATCCTCAATTATTCCTGTTTATTGGAACTCAATTTTCAATACATGGTGGTAGGCTATCAAAGTGATAATAGTGTACTGAAATATTTCCAGGAGATAACTTTCACCACCTAAAATTTTTAATAGCAACTATAATAGCAGTTAGACAGCCTCTGGCCCTAAATATAACAGGACCTCTATAACAGTTTATTTAAAATCTCAATCTGAAGTTATTCTATTATGAAATATAAAATACCTATTAGTCTCTGGCAAAGTTCTGATATTCTATATTAATTGTTAAGCATCATTTTAGATCATTGTGATATATCAAAAGAACAGTTTAAAATGTAACAGTCAACGGATCATTCAGATTAAACTATTACACAGACATATTTCATGCAGTGAAGCATCAGATGGGTAAAAATCAATTAAATAAAGAAAACATAAAGGAATGGTGATGGAAGAAATAAGTAAATATAACAAAACTTTATGGATACTTTTATAGCATTGTTTCTTGTCGGATGAAGAAAGAGCATTATTGTTATAACATCTCAAACAATGACAAGATGTCATCTGATCTCTAAAATTCCCAGGTTCTTTCATCTATTTACCTTGCAGTAGCTTATGTTACTCTTCAATATTTTTTTTATTTTAAAGAGAAAAAGGATAAAAAATGGAACCAAGTTTCAAAACAGGTTTTCAATAAAAATTTTAAAAGACTTCTCTCTCCATTTTAATGTAACAGCTAGTAGCTTTTAAGTAAGACTTTTTTGGAGGATGATCATTTAGTCAGCTAATATTTACATAAATTGATATAGGCCACATTTGATATTACAAACAGACTTAAATAAATATTTTTGCTAAGCATAGAATCCTTAAGACTCCTTCTTTTCCAGTCATTCTATGCTAAGTTGCTTTAAGGCAGAAAAGCTTGAGCCCAGGAGTATATGCATGAGGATATTACATGATTTTTCTTCTTTGGATTTATTCATTAATTTCAAAGAGGGTTCATTCTATCTATCTACCTGTCTATCTATCTATCTATCTACCTATCAATCATCTATCTATCTTTCTATCCACCATCTACACTTTTACAGAAAATGTTAAAAACCTGAAAGTAAAAATTCCTATGTTATAGAAATACTGACAAACATGTGCAGAAAACAAAACAGTTACAAAATACATAGAGCAAATATATTAGAGACATTATCTCCAAGCAAAACTTTGATCACCTATATAGGGAAAGATCAGATAAAACTGACATTTAAACAATATTATTTCTATGTTTGATCTGCACCGAAGAGGTAAAAAGAAAACCCCTTGACAAGCCCCAGAAAATATTAAAACCTTTGGAATAAAAAAAAGAAAAAAAGCAGTAGTGAGCAATAATAAATTTTATAGAATAAATAGTTTATTTTCATTTTGATGCCTTGGGACACTTCTTAGAATGTTTTAATATATGCAATAAATGACTGACTTTTCATTCCTATTAGTACATATTTATGATGTACATTCAGCATAACAGTTTGATACATACACTTATCAAATCTTGCTCATTTTTCCTCCTCCTCCCTCATCTCCTCTCCTCCCTTTCTTTCTCCAGATCTCCTTCTTCAGTGTATTTAAAAGTAAATTTAATGAACATCTACGTAGAGAAAAATTAAATACTATGATGAAATGGATTTTTAAAAAGATGGCTTAAGAAAGCAATTTCAATTCAAACACTACAGTACTGGCAAACATGCTCCGTGCTTTGTCAAAGGGTTCAACCTCTGTGGGTGAGGAGTTCTCTCTTAATCCACATGGTCTCCACCCACCCCTTTACATCCAGCAGCATGAGCAAAGGCTAAGGCCTGAGTTCAGTTCACTTTTCTAAACACAATGCCAGAAAAGTTCAAGGACAATTCATGATGAAATGGATCTTTAGACATAAGCATGTGGACACTCTTAAAATGCCTTGACTTGCATCTATCATTATAACACTGGGCAGTTCTCCAATTTAGCAATGTTTGTCACCAAAATCAGAAATAATAAATAAAACTTTAAAAAATAAAACAATATCATCAACAGTCTATAAAATGAAGAGAAGATATTGGTAGCATTAAAATAGAAATAAAAATCATGTGTGCCTAAATGTGCATTCACATGTGTGTTAGAAACTATTATAATAACATATATATGAGCAATATTTGAAATATTTTGTTTTCTTCATAGCACTTATGATGTAAAAATAAGAGAAAATGATAAGTGGGAGAGTGGAAATGATTAAAGAGTGAGTGGGAAGGTCAAGTCTGCAAACATATTCACAGGCAGAAAAAAGTAGGCAGTATGATGTTTACACATGTGGGTCCAATTTATTTCACTTAGGAGTATGGTCTCTAGTTGCTTTGATTTACTTATAAAAGCCTTGAGTTTATCCTTTTTATAGCTGAGTAATATTCCATTGTATAAAGATACCATATTTTTTCATCCATTCCTCTGTTGATGGGCATTTGGGTTGTTCCCAAGATTTAGCTATGACAAATTGTGCTGCGATAAACATGGGTACACATATATTGCTGTGTTAGATGTTTTTATCACTAGGTAATATAATAATTTATATGCTAAAAGAGCTATACTAATAAATTATATAATAATATAATAATATAATAACCATTGGTGAATTATTACCATCTTGTTTAGTAAAGCCCTGTATCATTTCTAATATTTTTTATGATTTTTTATTCCTTTAATGGTTTGATCAATCTTGCATTCTTACATCTGGTAATCTGAGAAACTTCTTTGAATATAACAATATGTAATATAACAACCACCGTTAATTTCTATCATTTTAATTTGAAAAACCCCATATCATTTTAATTGTCTTTGCTTTGTTTTGTTTTTGTCTGTGTTGTTGTTACTTCATTATTGTTTTTTAATTGCCTTTAAAATAAAAAAGTAGATACAAAAAATAGAATGAATCAAAGAATCCCTCAGTGAATTACATACAGTAAAGGACATTAATACAAATACCATTTCACTAACCTTACAGCAGAAAAAGAAAAGATATAAAAAATTATAATACAGCATTTATTTTCAATTAGAAAAAATACTCATTTGTAAAGTTATTATGATTTGATCAAATTTTCCAATTAACAAACAAATTCTCGTTATTGAGGCCTAAAAGGAGTAAAGTTGAGATACATACTACAATAAGGATGCACCTTTAAAACCTCATGCTAAATGAAGTAAGGCAGGCACAAAAGCACAAATGTCTATGATTCTACTTATAGACGACCTCTCAAATAGGCAATTCATATAAACTGAAAGTAGATTACAGGCCTCTAGGGAAGGAAGGATGAATGGGAAATCACGGGTTAATTGTACAGATTTTGTTCAAAGTGATAAAACAGTTATGGAAATAAACACTGGTGATATTTGGAAAATAGTGTAATGCAACTAATTCCTCTAAATTACACTCTTAAAAATAAAGTACTAAATTTTGTGTTATATTAATTTTACCATGATTTAAACTATAGGCTAATGATAGGCAAAATTATAAGCATAACAAAATTATAAGCATAACAAAAATAATCTCAGCTATTTCTTTTAAAGGATTATAGCTAAAATAAATATTAAAGAATGTTTAAGTATAAAAAATATTTAAATTACTTCATGGAGTTGCTAACAACAAAAAGTACAGCTGTTCTTACATGATTAAAGTTCAAAATCTAATTAAAATAAACATCATATTGCTAAAAGGAACAATATTCTACAAGACTCTAAAAGTCAAGAAATTATATGTACTTTAATCTTTAAATGTTTAAAAGAAACCAAACACCAAAAATCGAGAACATTTTCTTAAAATCAGTACCAACCTGGTGAAGTAAGTTTCATAGAAAATAGTCTATTTCTTTGTATTTATCTCTTTTCTTTGAACTTTAAGCATTCTTTCATATTAAAATTATTTTTCCATCCGAGATACATTTTCATCATGGCAGCCGTTGTGATACACTTCCTTTCCTTCATGTTTTAAATGTCAAAATACCTTTATACCAGGCCACAACAATGATTGGGCGTGGCCTGACAGAGCCGTACAATGTCACAGCCCACGAGGCAAAGGCAAGGCTTCAGTCTCCAGCACTAGAAATCAAAGGGTGGGGGGACTTGCTCAGTTAGTGTCTTGGTCAGTTTTTCTATTGCTAAGACACAATACCAATACTGTGCCTACAATCTAAAGGAGGGGAAGTTCAACTTAACTCATGGCTGCAGAATATTCAGTTCATGGTCAGCTGACTCCAAGGTAAAAACTTTGCAGTAAAAGAGCATGGAGGACCATAGATGCTGACTTCATGGTGGCTGGGAGGAGCAGCCGGGGACAGTCCTAAAGAAGAGAAGGGCCAAGGACTATACAGTACCCAAAGTCACAGCTCCATAATCCATCTGGACACACCCAGAAGTGTACCTTGTAAACCCCTAGGTGTCTCCCTACCCAATCACAGGGACGTAATCAAACTGAACCACCACAGCAGGAATTGTGCAAACATTTTTTTGTACCAGGAACTGAACTCATGAGCTCACGTTTGCCAGACAAGCACCGTGCCACTGAGCTATATCCCCAGCCCAGAATTTTACAATCTTAACAGCCAATGGACAAAACACCAGACTGTTCTGTGACAGTCTCAAACGCTAATCAAAACATTTCAAAAACTTATCTTGTTGGTCATAAATGGAGAAAAATATACTAAAATTAATATTTCTTTACTTACAATAACACAAAAGCTGAAAATTAATATCTCAATTATTTGTAAAAAAAAAAAAAGAATCAGGAGTATTTTGAGGAGGGCTCTCCTTGTGATCGGATCTCAGCACCTGCACTCTATGCTTACTTGAGCGATCAGCCTTCCTGACATCTGTCTGCATATAGGGAGCAGACAGGACTGAATCACGCTTGTCCCTTTTAGCATGTGAATCAGGAGATGTCATAGGGAAGGTGACACCTGAAATGAGTTTTAAAGTTTTAGATACATCTGGGAAAACCAGTCCAACAGCACTGTCATTCTTCATTTTCTCCCTCCTCCGTTCTTTCACGTAGATCATTCATTTTTCAGTTAAAATGCCCCATGCTCTCCTTTTGGAAAAATAGTATAAACTCACTATAGCAGAATGTAATCTAATTTGACAGTCCCTCAGATTTTTCTTGATATAGGTTAAAAGAAATCGCTCCCACTCATTTTTGTACACAGGCTGAACTCACTATGGTGTGAGGATGACGGACACCGGGATATGCACAAAGCAATCTTAACAAAGAGCAAAACAGAAGGGGTTGTTGTGCACCACTTTAGATGTTTTGTGAAAAGACCAGAATGCACTTCTACTGCTACTTATACATGAATCCTGAGACCGAACAAAAGGATAA
The DNA here is from genome assembly GCF_000276665.1 of Chinchilla lanigera. NCBI lineage: Eukaryota > Metazoa > Chordata > Mammalia > Rodentia > Chinchillidae > Chinchilla > Chinchilla lanigera. Next base: position 7,104,730 of record NW_004955426.1, on the reverse strand, counting down.
AATCAATGCATAATTCATTACATATTAATTAAAAGTATTAGAAAACATGTGATTTCAATGTTAGAAACAGAGTATTGAAGTATTTCAGTGTCTTGTAGACACTCTATCCAGTAGCACTCAGAGTGCTAGCCTCCTCATTATAAAGCATAGTTACGATCCTAGCATTTGTTTCTATGCTTTGGTAAGCCATCACATTTCTGAAATAGATTACTTGACCCTTAATCCTTTGTGCTTTATATGTTGTGAAATCTCTCTGTCTGTCTCTCTCTGTGTGTCTCTCTCTCAGCAGTCATTTAATATGAACTTAATTCTTCTGTGATACCTTTACCCCCTTCTCCCAAAGTCTTTCCTCAGAGCTGCCCATGGCTTTTCCATGCCACATTCTTCAGGCTGGATGTCTGGAGTCCCTCCAACATTTCCCTTCATTTTTCCCAGGGTCAGCTAGTTCTGTGATTCTATTTATGTTCTACTCTAATTTCATTTCCAAAGTTAAGACTGCATTTTCTGCGGCACCTTTATCATTGTTGACCAGTTTCCATTGTGAATTATTCCTTTTTATAAATGTCATGTGGTTTATCACTTTCAGTCAAGGAGGAAAAACAACTACACACTATGCTATCTGTGTCTGACTTCACGCACACGCAATGGCCAGTCATTCGCAGACTTTGAAGGAAGGGCTGTGATTGGTCATGATATCGTGATATGCCTGATACTTATTTTAGTAGACATTTGGGGGAAAAAAAGCTTCATTTAAAGTTTATTCTTCATGCTATTACTCAGAGTTACATACCACAGCAGGTGAAATTCAAATTGTATTGGTGAATAACTGGGGCTAATGAAACCATAATAAGTGAAATCCTTGTAATGAAATCTGTAAAGTGAAAACTGCCCATGTAGTTTTTTAAAACACACAAAAACTTTACCCTAAAAAATGTTAAACCAAGTACAGTGTCTTGACAAGCACAGTTTTACTGTTTACCAACTTAAATTACTAATTTTTAATTTAAAGCATATTTCTTTTAATATTTTGTTGAATAATTCTTTGCCAACCCTTAACTCCTAAAGATATTAGCATTAATATTCATATTTATGCATCATTGAAATTTATTTTTATTTATAAGGTAAAGAAACGATCCATTTCATTTTAATAGGGGTGTATCTATACAATCTAAGCATGCTTTGTTGAAAGCACTTTTCTTTTTAAATTGTCTTGTATTAGCATCTTTCTTAAAATTATTTGACCACATAAGAATGAATACATATCTGATCATGCATTAACTCTGTAGCTGATGACATTTAATAGTTTTCACTTATAGCAATATTTTGCCACATTCTTAAGATTTGTCTATTCAAAAATGCTGTTTCTTTTTATCTTTTACTTCTCCACCCTTGATCTTTAAGCAAACTACTTTGTTCTATAAATATTGAATATAGTAAATAGGACTTTGAATAACATTTACATCACAAGTGAAAACAAGAATGTGTATTCAATACATTCAATATTAATTGTGTCATATACAAAGTTATTTTATTATTTGGAAATGATAGAAAAATGTTTTGTTTAATGAGAATGTGTGTACCAGTGCATAAACATGCATATCTGAGGCAAGTGGGTATGATTCTTAGTTCAATGATAGCTCATATTCCCAGAATTGCAGAAAAGATATGAAAACAATTGTCAAAACAATAAAACCACAAAGGTCTAAATGAAGTTTGTAAGATGTAGTGCAATGAGATGGTCCCATTCTATTTTCAATTTAATGACCTAGTAGAATACTGCTGTATTAGTTGAATGATTTTTCTTTTTCTCTCACAAATCTTCAGGATAATATGTTAGCTATTTTACATATTTCATATATCATTTTTATTGAAAAAAACAAAATTATGAGATTAGTAGTTGGCAACAAAGTCATACAATGACATATATTCAAGTTTACAAAAGAGATGAAATCACATTTCAATTGTCTGATTTGCACACTAAATTTTATTCTTTAAAAATGTTTTATCTTTTGCTATTTTACACTCTGCCAGCTCATTAGTTACATTTCCCTGGAGAAATTAAAGCTATACATGACTTTTAAAAAATCTCTATCAGTGTACACATCAGTAAATGCTGACTGCAAGTGTCTGGAACCGAGCTAATCAAGATTAATGCATTCATTTAACAGATGGTTACAATGTTATTAAAATGCAAATGATTGGTTTCTGCTAATTGTTCAACATCAGAAACAATTAATCAGATGATTTTTTCATTTTCTGATAGCTTTGTAAAATTTACCTCAAAAGATTAACATAAAAGACAACTATGTAAATTTTTCGCACTAACCCCAGGAGAGTCAATCAACTTGAAAGAAAAGTGGAATAATGATTAAATTATTTATAGTTACTGGAAGAATCCTTTTAGTACTGTAATTTGCTCATGAATTATTTTGTACCAAATTTAACTAGTCTCCATATAACTATGTTCATTGGCAGATATATTCAAATATAATGGGATTTGCTGCCTTACTTTGAGTCAAAAAAGACAATCTTGAGTAAGTAAAATAATCAACTAGAGAAAAAGTCGATGAATTTATAGCAGATAAATTGAAAATCCTAAATTGAAAAAAAATTCAACAAACATTTATTGAGCAATTATTATGTACTAAAACTAGCCCTTGTATTTGAAATACATCACAAAGTCAAAAAAACTTTTTAGAGCTTATGTTGACATAAAGATACAATACTAAAAACATAAATACAGAAATTTAGGTCATAAATGTCAGGTGTATTAACTTTAAAATTTTGTATATTTTATGATGCTTTGACATTTTCAGGCCTTGTGAAGCTTTCCTCTCCCAGAACGATTAAACTTTTCTGTTTCTCTTGTTGACAATTGTTTGTTTTGAAATATGATCTTGCCATGTTTTCCAAGCAGTGCTGACAATCCTGGACTCAAGCAAGTAGTTTTACATCACCTCCACAGTAACTGGAACTGTACACTAACTTCTGAAGGTGATAAACATTCCCTTTCGTGGCTTACTTCTTCTACTTTGATTTTAAACTGCAGCAGGCAATATTCCTCTGCCACAGTCAGAGTAGCATCAGATTATAAATTACCAGATATAATCACTATATACCCGAAATCTCTGATGTTATTCAAACTAGCAAACAGTGAAACCACTTGCATTGTAATGCATAAATTTTGGACAATAAAGCTTTCATCCCATGCATTCCCTTTGCTTTTCCTGCTTCCTGACCAACCTTAGGCTTCTCTGCATAGCACTGAGTTATGCAGTGTGCTTGTCCCTCGCACATCTGCCCCAAATCATCTCCTCCATGGCATCTGTCTCCTAATATGATGATTTCACCCTACCGAACAAAAGCAAAATCCTAGGTACGTTGAAAAACACACTGAAATAATACACATCTAGAGCAATGTCTGGAGCATCAGGAATGCATACAGGAGGACTATGTAAAATTTGCTTTGAATTAACTTTCTTCATACTGTGATCTTTCAGCAGATTAAAAATATAGTTAAAGACAGTCTTCATGTGGACATTTAGGAAAAGAGAGTTCCGCTGGCAAGAAACAGCCTTTGTGAGACAACTAAGGCATGAGATCTTACCTGATACGTTTCAGGAAGAGTGAATTAGCTTGACTGCAGCAGAAGGAAAGGTACAGCCAGCAGTGAAGAGGTACTGGGTTAGAGGTGGAGTAAGGGAGATCAGGGAGCATCTTGTAGTCCTTTTCATTGACCATGACTTCCTGCTGGTTAACTGAGGAGGTACTGTAAGCTTAATGTCAAAGAAGTTTCTGGTTCTATTAAAGTATAAACTAGAGAAGGGGAGGGGAGAAGGTGGGAGAAGGAATTCTAATTAGGAGGTTATTAAGTTAATTCAGGCAAGACGTGCTGGCAGCTCTCATCAGAGTAGTCAACTTCAGGTAGAGAAGATTTAAGAAAGAGCCACTAAACAATTTTAAAGTAAAGCCAAAGAATTTCATTCATTTATTCTTCCATTCGATAAGGGATTTTTTAGTAGATCTGTGCATGGGTTTTTTTTCCTCTGATAGACAGAGGCCAAAATGTAGTCAGCTGGGCCAAATGTTTTGTGGGAGAAATGTTTGCACCAAAGGAACTGGGAGCAGATGCAGGCAGGTCTGTTCCTGGGAGAAAGCAGGTGTTGCGTTCTGAGGTAGGACGGAGGGAAGGAGGGCTAGGGAAGGACAACCATGGGCTGCAGGGAAGCTCTGAGAATTTCCTAATGGACCACTCGGGAAGGGCAGAGGCAGACAGAGGCGTGCCTGGAATCTCTCCTAGATTACAAAATTCCAAATACAGAAAAAGAGTACAGACAGATTTAAATGCCAAAAGGTTCCTTCCCTAGAGTTTATCTCAGTTCATTTAGCCACTCACTAAGAGTGGCAATTTAAGCTCCAGCGACTCTCATGAAGCAAAAGTGTATACAAGGCCCATCGAGAAGGTAATTGTTACCAGTTAAGTTCTGTGGTCCAGGTGTACTCACGCTGATGAGAAGCGGACTGGAGCTGGGTGGGGTGCATCTGTACCCCTCGCACTTTGGGAGGCTGAGGAAGAGAATTACAAACTGGAGCCCTGCCTGGGCAATTTGACGTGTGGGTAAGACCCCACATCAAAATTTTTAAAAATTACAAAATATCTGGGGGCATAACTCAGTGTGAAAGCCCTGTGTTAAATTCCCAGAACTGAAAAAAGGAAAGCTGCAGTAGAACTATTAATATTTTGCCCAAGAGACTGCGTATTTTTATACCTGGTGTCACTGATGTTTGCTTTTTGGGGAAAAATTATTTTCATAAAGGTGAGAGTAAAGATAAATAATGCTGTGACAATAGTTAGACTTCACTTACTTCCGTAACGTATAATAGTAGGTAAAATATTATTAAATCACATGGATATGTATTTATTTTAATCCAAGTTGTACACCTTGGTATCTAAATAAAATAAAGATGGCTGCAGGGCTGGGGATTTAGCTCAGCGGCAAAAGCGCCTGCCTGGCAAGCGCAAGGTCGTGAGTTCGGTTCCCGGTACCGGAGAAAAACCAAAAAAAAAAAAAAAAAAAAGATGGCTGAGGAACCCACAATAGATAATCACCTATTTAAAATTAGGGATCATAGATAATTGTAAAAATATATCTCCATATAAATATATGATGTACAGAACAAATCAATCTACATTTTCTCATTTTTTCCAAACTATCAAAAGTTCTATCTATCAGCTGTCCTAGTGTAGGAGAAAAAAGACATAAAATTAAGACATTAGATTGAACTGAACCTGCTGTTCCTTCTCTACCTAGAGCAATAAAATGAAGCAATAACATTCTAAATCCTCCTTTAAAAGATAACCTGAATACAAAGTATATGCTCATTTCATACAATATGTGTACTGATTTAAGAAAAAAGGACAATGTCTAAGTATTTCTCAGATTTTCATTTCTACAACTGATCACCATATACTCAAAATCAAACACAATGTATTTTCAAGTTGTAATAGTAAGCCTATATTGCAAATATATTCACCAAAGAATGAATTTTTCTTAAGCCTGTCAAATTCCAAATTACAGAATGTTGTTTTAAAAAGTATGTACTGGGTACATCTTAATTTGTACTTTAAATTTGTCTCTTACTGCTACCTAGCTGATGATATGGTTTCCTTGTCTTAAGCTGTAATATTCTTTCAAGTCACAAGTCTTTGAGATTTTTTTTTAGCCACATCAAAAATAAGAACTATAACATGGCTCAGAGATCAAAGAAAATGCTTTTGCAGTACAAGTAAAAGGAATATTCCTTCTAGCCACATAGTGTAATTCTCATAGAAACACATGTTCTGAAATAATTTTAGCAGTACCCTTAAAGCGTACAATGCAAAACAAATAAGATGCTACTCCAAGGAAATAAATATTAAAATAAAGATTAGAGTATATTTTACATGCATACATATATGAACAGTATTCCTAATAAACTATATATAGATCCAAAAGGAATATTTATACTTTAGAGTAAAATATTATTGTAATTACAGTAATATATAAATTAGAATCAGTTTCAACATTTCCAGGCCCATAAAATAAACTTTATAGTTTAAATTGCTTTACTATAATGTCACTATTTTTCTTAGCGCACACATTACTTATTGTTTAAGATATCATTTACACATTTTGCTCTATAACAGATTTTCATAATCCCAATATTAATGGCTTATTATGTGTGGGGCTTATATCAAAGCCAAATTATATTGATTTTTACTATGAGCCATATTTAGCATTTTTTTTGGATGTGGAACACATTATAGATGCTTTGGTTACCTTCAGCATTTTGCATAGCACAGATCCTCCTACTAATTGCTCATTACATTCTGTTTCTTACTAGTTCATAGATAGAAAAGTTAAATGTTTTCTCACTATTATAAATAAAAATAAATGCAAATAAATTATAAGTAAATAAAATTCAAAAGCAATATGCGAGAAATAAAGAAAAGAGCGGAGGGTTGTGGTGCAAATCTCTTATCTCAGCATCTGGGAAGCTGAGGCAAGAGGGTTGCTATGTGTTTCAGGTCAGGCTGGGGTACATAGTGAAATAACAAAAAAAAAAATAGAAATAAGCAGCATGTACAAAATGTTGATATTTTTCATTAAAGTACACACACACAAAGAAAGCTAAAGTAGAATATAGCATATTCTAAATGAGAATCTAAAATAATAAAAACAAAATCAATATGTTATGAGAATATTTAAAGAACACATTGTCTTATTAATCTTAAACTACATGAAAAATTTTAAATGCAACATGTAAAAATGAGACTAAATATAACATAAAATAAAATACCACCTGGTTTCTCTCATTTTTTTCATAAACTTCTACTACTTTTATTAAAGAAGCATAGAGACAAGGCATTCTCACTATTACTATTTTAAAGATGAAGTAGCTGTATTTAAATTAGCACAATTGTACTACGTGTTAAACAGAAAAGGAGCCAGAATTTGCACATTAACCTTGACCATAGTCAATAGTTTCTTAATTTGTATATATCTTTTTATTTTTGAAATGTTTCATTTTCATGTTTCCTTTCAAAGAAAGGATTACCAATTGAAATGACTTATATCACTGATTACCAATTGAAATAATGACATATCACTGTAGATTTTCCCAATTTATGCAAATGACATTGCTTGTTCAGAATGACCCAATCTTGTACTAAAATTTCTCGTGAATACTCCAAGAATGAATAGAGTTTACACTGCAACTTTCAAGCTATACTCCAATGGTTTGAGGCTTAAAAAATACAAGTAGAAGTTTGGCTACTGAAGCTGAGTCTAGAATAATGTTTTATAATGAAATAGTGATAAACAGTTCACAGTGCAATACCTGCTACTCGCAGAAGCAGAGCATTCTCTAAGATGGTCATGCACTGTGTTCCTGATTCCCTAGGGAAATCTACTTTCCCACCAGCTAAGGAGTTGCTCAAATGTAATTTCAACAAGTGATTTAGATAAACTCAATCTTAGAACCTTTAAAAGAAAGTAACACATTGAAATTACATGAAGAATCATCTTACCTTTAAATAGCAATGAAACTGTGCCTCTATTTGTGCCCTCTACTAGGTTTCCAAGACAAATATGATTTACACATTCTTTGTCTAGGTGTCTACACATTTCAAAGTATATTTTCTTCCAGTACCATACAAAGATGTATTGTAAGAGTATTCCAAAACTCTCCAGATATATTAAATTTAACATTTTAATTATTATGCTAACATAGCCATCTGAGCAGATACATATCCCATACACACACACACAGACAAATACGAATCCTTAGATAAGTTTCACTTAGACCATGACCATAAATTTGAAATATTTGCATCTTTCTTTGTATTTATAAAATGTAGCATATTTTAATAGTTTGGAAATAATAAGAAAATGTAAGTGGATTTTCTTCTGTACACCATGCATTGTTTCCAGTGAGGGCTAAATAAGTTCAGTGCTAATTGTGCTAATTAGGCAAGTAGAGCTCACATGGTAAACTGTTCCTAGATTATTTTAATCCATACAGCACCAACCAAAAAGTAAAAATTAGTTGTTTACATTCAGATGAAAGAATCTATATTTCTCATGTGTCAGGGGGAAATGAAGGCTATGTGAAAAAACTGATTCCTATTTGTTATTTGCAGTCACTTCCCTGAACAGAGGGTTTAATACTCCTTTGGTATGGGTAAGTGTTCTCAAGTTATCCATCTGGTTTTTTCTTCATTAGTTTAATTTTTTCTTCTCATACCCAATTTCTGACACAATACCTGACACTCACTTCTTGATGAAAGGTGGGTTTATTAGGGCACATACTCGCAGCCCATGGTGAGCTGGCTTCAAGGCAAAAAAAAAAAAAAAAAATGTGGAAAGCTCTGGGGGAGGAAATCTGCACACATTATGCCAGCCAGGAGGCAGAGAAAAAAGGGAGGGGCAAGTCACGCCCCAGCCATTCACCTCTTCCAGGCAGAAAGCCACTTCCTGCCTACGGAACAACAATGTGGCCCCTCATGATTCAGTCACCTTCCAAAAGCCCTGTGTATGAGAGCATGAGGCATTGGGGGATATTCTCCAACTAAAGCATAACAGTTCTATAGTCACTGGGAAAAATACTGATCGCATTTTTTGTTATACACAAGATATTATGTATTATGTCAGGCAGAATTGTTACCTTCTTATTGTGTTGAAGGGGAAGTGTTTGAATGTCAAGTTTCCAATGGAGAGGATGGTTATATTCAATTTTCAACTCGATTTTTGGGCAGCTGCCTAAGAGATTAGTAAAGTTTACATCTCAGTGTATCTGCCTGGGTCATGTAAGCATGATCTTGAGGGCTGTATCATGTCCCTGACCCCCCTTTCCCTGGTGCCATCCTTTTGCTCTGCCCCTAGCCACAATGGACTAAGTTGTTTTTCTCTCCCACACCTTTCTGACATGATGTTCTTGCCTCAAGCCAGTCAACCATAGACTGAACTCTCTGAAACCATGAGTCAAGTAAACTATTTCTTTACATTTGTGGTCTCTCACAGCAGTGGGAAAATTGACTAATGATTATCCAAAAATGAATATGAATTTTGGAACAACAAACCTATACAGCACATTTCATTATAAATACACTATAATTAAAGAAAATAGTTTTGTTAAAAATCTGTCCATTTTTAAAATATTTAGAAAATTTAATTTTATAGGTCTATAGTTTTGTTTGATATAGTTTGATTTTGAGAGAGCTACTCTTGCTTTATAAAGAAATTAATATTTATTTTTAGTTTATCACTGAATTCAGAGCAAATATCTTAAAAACACATACACCTGAGTGAATATTTTCATGGTTTGGATTTTTGAGCAGGGGCTACTGGGAACCAAACTCAAGATCTTGCTCTCTCCAGGCAGGCCCTGTGCCACTGAGCTACATCCCTGGTCCTGTATCAATATTTTAAATTCAACTTGCTAATTTTGTTTTTTGGTGTCCTTTCACTGCTTATACATATGATAATCATCACAAAAAATCAGTGTTAAATATACTATTTTATCACTTTTTGCTTGTTTCCCCTTTCTTATTTCTCTATTTCTTCTTGCTTTTGTATGGGCAGCTTGAATGTGTTTTAAAACTCCTTTTGATTTTATTTACAGTGTTTCTGAGTGAAGCTTTCTGTTGACGGCCTTTAGTATTTTTGCCTGTATTACAGTGTATACATTGGACTCATCTCGGGGTATTTTTAACAAGATTTATTATGTCAAGTAAAAAGTGGAATCCAAACTTCCCCTTACATCACTGTGCTCCCCCCCTTTGCAGATACATGTCTTGACTATCAGAAGATGTTAAAATTTGCATTGAATGGCAACATTTAATTGAGAAAATTCATGCAGAAAAGGATAGGTATTGTGTGTACCCCATGTCAGCTTATTGTACAATTTATCCTTCCTTCCTATTTTGGTATATGTATTGGCCAAGTGAGCACATATCCTTCCTTCCTAAAATGGCAATCTTTTTATTTTTCATAATCATTTTCTTCCTGTTTGAAGAATATCCTTATCCATGCTAGTTCTACTAGTATCAAATTCTATCAGTTGTATTTCATCTATCTATCTACCATTTGTCCTTGAAGAGTCATTTTAACCGATATGAAGCTTGTGGCTGACAGTTCTTTACTTTCAACACTTGAAAAATGCTGTGTAGGTGCTGACAGGAATCCTTGGTTCCACAAGAGAAATCTGGAATCTTTTATGCTCCACCAAAGCTGACAGTTTCCTATAGGTAACAAGATATTTTATTTCTAGTTGCTCTTCAGATGTTTTTTTGTCTTTATTTCCGAGAAGGTTGGTTGTGAAATTTGTCAGTGTACATTAAGGGTAGGGGTATCCTATGTTGGATCTGCTCAGTTTCTCCAAAAATTTCTCCAGTTTTGCCAAATTGGAGACTTTGTCAATGATGAGCCACTCAAATAATCTTTCCAGTCTACTCTTTCCTTCCTCTACTGGTTTCCCTGTTATAGTTTGTGTCTCAGTGTCCCCCAAAGACACATGCAGTCATGGGGCAGGATTTTGGAGTTTATGATTGATTCATGGGTGTGATTGCTACACCTGCCCTGGGACAGATAGTTTGCATACAGTGTAAGGAAGAGAAAGAGGCTGCTTGCTACCACTGCCCCCTTTTGCTCTTGCTGCTTTTGCTATCTTCCCCTGCCATGAACGGTTGCCCTCTGCCATGTGCCACTCTGTTTTGGAGCCAGCCGAGTATGGACTGAAACCTCCACAAATGGTAAGCTAAATAAACCTTTCCTTCCCTAATTCTGGGTGTCAGGTATTTTGTCTCAGCAATGAGAGAAAAGTAACAAAGACACAGCTAATACCAGTATTAAATCTCTGGTCCTATACCCCAGGACTCTGAGATCCTAGAGTCTCCGTTTATTTTTATGCTTCTAAATTTAAATTTCTGCTATGGAATTTCTCAGTGTTGCAATTACATTTTAAAAAATAACATCTATAGCCAACCTGGAGTTTCATGGTTTTATTTATTATTATTTTTTTTTTTTTTGGTTTTTCTCCAGTACCGGGAACCAAACTCACGACCTTGCGCTTGCCAGGCAGGCACTTTTGCCGCTGAGCTAAACCCCCAGCCCCTGTTTCATGGTTTTAAACCTATTTCAAAACAATGTTTAACTTCCTGATGTATCATCTTTATGATCACGTTATTCTGTGTTGATGATTCCAGCATTTTAATAACCTCAGTGTTGGTAGCAATTATGTTTTCTCACTCAAGTTCTAATTAACCTGGATTTTGGTGTTCTGGGTAATTTTCCCTTACATAGTGAACATCCTAGTTAGAAGATTTGGGGGCTTAGTCAAATTTCTTTTTAAAGAATATTTCAGAGTTCCTTTTGATAAGATTTACCACGCAGAACGTGGCCCACATTTGTGGGCTACTGTTTAAGTCAAATTAAATCTAACAATCAGTATCTCCATCTTATTATGTTTTCTCTTCAGTTTTATCTCCTGCAACTTGTCCTTGAAACTGCTGTGAGATTGGGCAGACTAAGCTTCCCCAAGCCAGAGAAAATATTGCCTCTAGGCAGAGAAAGAGTCTTCAGCCCACAATAATGAAAACTTCTTAGCAGCTGGTTCTAGGGGAAGGATGCACACTAATATGTGGACGACAAAGTGCTCCTTATGATTTGGACACTTGTTAAGCTGTGATCACCTTTGCCCCTCTGCAGAGAATCATTGAAAAAGGGAGGCCAATCTCCTTTGTGACATGGAAATTGAGGGCTTCACCTGGATGCTTATTGTCCTCAAAGTGCTTATTAATCCTCCTTGCTGATTCTGCCAGGTTTGCTTGGCATTACTGTCAGGACATCTGTTCAGTCCGGCAGAGGAATGAGAGTGCCTCGACCACGTTCGGTTGCTAGGTTACATGTCAGGGACTGTGAGGGCTGGATCACCTTCTTTCATTAGCCATGCAAACCTAAACAAAATAGGAGGAAAAGCTAAGATGACTTATTACTAAGTCCTCAAGTCTTTAAATCCCTAACCAATCTGTTATTCTCTCTCTGCTCCTCAATGTTCTCTTCTGGATGTCTTCTGAATTATTTCTATACTTAAGAGAGAGCCACAGAGAGAGGACTTTACACAGTTGTGTATGAAGCAGATACAGCTTTGTGTAGCTACTTTTTGAAAACCAAATTATCTTTAAGCTTTATTTTGCTTGGTTTTTAAAATAGAAAGGTGTTCATAGTTTATTTGTAAATAATCTGAACTAAAATATATTTAATTATATATTTACATTGATCCTGGGCACCTATGAACTACTCATGTGTTATTTCCTGTTCTGGTTATTTTGAGATTTTGGAAAGGGTTGATTCTTTCAATGTGAGAAATGCCCTCAGACACATAAGATATATTAAATCCTTGTCTTTTCAAGCTACTCAATCATTTTACAGTAAGTTTTGCTAACCTGGAAGTATTTAACCTCCAAAGGGGGACTCATTACTTTTCAGTTTTGCATGCATGTCTTCCACAGTTTAACACTCAAAAATCAGTAAAGCTTTACTCATTTCCTGTGTCTTACATCTAATTACTGTAATCATCTGCTATACAAGCTACCACTTTTGATCTTAGTCATCAGTCTTTGTGATAGTTTTTGTTACCCATTTTTCATAAAAGTTAAGGAGGTTAAATAACCTCCAATATTTGAGCAGAGACTGACAAACACTTCCTTCATTTCCATCCTCCCACATTTTCTTGGGTACACACTCATTTTTGTACAAGGAATTTCCTAAAGGTTTTGATTATCCTATGTTGGAAGCTATAGACTGGAAAATAAATATCAATCTTGTTTGTAAATTCTGTTAGTATAAGAAAGCAAGAGTAGCTTTTCCCTTTTACAAATGCCAACTATAGTGTTTTATTTCCTAGAATTTCATAATATTGACTCTGTAAGCATACAGGAAGGTAAGCAGTACAGAAGGCTTTTAGTTTAATTATATTATCTGTGTCTTATCTTCAGAGTCAGAAGAGGCTAGTGTTAATTATTTATTCAACAGCAATTTCAATGTGAGCTCTTCTTATCTACTTCAATTTATCCAATTCTCCAATGACTTGGCTCCTGTTATGGTTTCTGTAATATATACTAATAGATTCCTCCAGGAGCAGTTTCGGTCATATCTATCACTTCTTTTCTTCTACCAGTGGAGTTGTGTGCTTTCCAAGAATCAGTTGTTTGTTTCCGAACATGACTATGAAAATTATATTCTTTATTGTCATTACATATTTTAATTAAATAATAAATTTATGATTTATATGTATGAAAAGTATTTTGCTAATCTAAAGAACTATTGTTTAAATATTTGTATAACTGGGCAATAAAATTACTACTGCTTTTGGTATTTGTAAGATGACATTAAATTTAGGGAACATAATATAAGTCCACAGGATTATGCTGTTAATTTTGTAGAGGCCTTTAACACATGTTTATTAGGCTGGGGACAGCGCCTGTCTAGCAAGCACAAGGTCCTGAGTTAGAATTCCAGTTCCAAAAAAAAAAAAAAAGATATGTTTATTAACACTTTAAAAGTAGTAAAACTGGAAATCAGACTTTGCATATCTGATGTAATTTAACAAATCAAGAAAATTTGGCACATGAATACATAAACATTCTATTTAACTTTTGAAATAAAAGGGAGTAAAGTAGAGTAAACTTCATTCAGAATAAATCACTTAACCATTTTCTCCCCTTAATCAAATCCAGAAAAGATAAATTACTATGGTTTAAAATTAATTTTCACTAGTGTTATTACTTAATTTTATGACTGTAACATTTGATTTTTATTAGTTTTATAATGCTTAATGATCAGACATTATTTATCTATTCTTTCAATATAAAGTGATTCTTTACATCTTTTGCTTTGCATTGTTTCTAGTAGTAGACTAAATTAAGAAGAATTTAGACATTCAGAATTCTTTAGAAATCCAAAATCCAGAATTCCTGTTTCAAAAGATACATGTATTATTACAATTTTAGTACTGATTGTCATTCTAACCTACAAAGATTAATATGTAAGACAACAACCACTGTTAATTTCCTATCACCTTGTCTGAAATTCTGTATTGCTTGTACTGTTTTTGTGTTATTTTGTAAATGTCTGTGAGTCTGTTAATGTTTTTGTTATTTTTAAAATAAAAAAAGTTATACACCACTCTTCACTGATAATAGTTTATTAAAAGAGACAAATAGAATTAGGATATAATAACTTGACCACACTGTCTGGGTTTCTTATATTTTCTTATTCCCATCAGCCAGATATACTACTAAACCCAAAGACAACCAGGCATGAAATTTCCAAACCTTCTCTCACACTGACCTAAACCATGAGTTCCTTTTGTAGTTTCGTTCTCTCTAGTCTTTATGATTATCACAATCTATCTGTATTTAGCCAAACATCGTATTTATCACACCTAATCTTAAATATATTTTCAATGGAAAATGCCTCATGGAAATGCCTGTATGCCTACAAACATAGGGGACACATAAAAAAAGATTTCAGATTCTAAACTGCTAAGCATTAACTCCTCTTTAAAGACACAAACATCTTTAGGCATTATCACCTGCATGACATAAGTGCCTGCTATGTCCTTCAGACAATGTGACCATGAAATCCTATTGCTCGAGGACAATTTCCATCATAAAGTTAACTTCCCTTTCCACATTTCAATCAGCAAGTCTTTCTGTGGTCAAATATTCTTCTAGCACTACTCAGCAAGAGATCTGCTTTACTCTGAGCAAATCTTGAATATAGTTTAGATCATGTGTAAGAAGTCACATGAATTTTACTCCAATAAATCCTTCAAATATGATATAGATCCATCACTCATAAAGTAGGTACTGGTGTGTGTGTGTGTGTGTGTGTGTGTATGTGTATGAGAGAGGGTTGGGGAATGGCCTCAGAACAATTCATGGCTTCCTAGATAATAATTTTGCTGCTTTTCTCTTGCTGGTTTTAGTACCATCAGAGGATCAAAACTTCACTTATGATAGATAGTAGTAGATAAGATTTGCATAGTTGGGAAATATTATACTATAATTAGAAATGTGTTATGGATTTTAACACATAATGAAAGCTGGAACTTACAAAAGTTAACATACTACAAAGAAATATGGTTGATCTGACCCTCAACTCTGTTGTTGATTCACCTCCTTACATTATTTCAGAGGTGTCTGGAGATATTTCTAACTGAAAAGATCCATCCTAATCAGCTGAAGGAAATCGTGAGTCATGGCTCTGAGCTATCAGCTGGAGCCCTTCGTAAGTGCTTTCTTTCATTTCTCAGTGTTTTGGGTTTATGGGGCCATCAATAAACAAGATAATGACAAAAAGAAGTGTAACAAAATGAACTCAAAGTGTGTCTGTTATTCAAAATTGTCCAGGGGACCATACTAACTTGCCCTTCCCTGTTTCTCAGTGTCCTAGTTTTCCAATGTTTTTCCCCAATTTTGCTCATTCCATATAAGGATTTTATAATTTCTTAACTTTATACAAATATTTACCCATCTCATCTCTTTTAACTGCCACCTGCCATGCATATATTGCTCACGGATTCAACACAGATTTTTTTTGGTGATATATTTTTCTTAGTGCCTATTTTGCAGACTTCTAGGCTTCAATGTAGTGCTTCCATAGAAACATATATTTTGATCATATCTATCCCACTTATTATGCTCTCTCTCTCTTATTTTCTTCCTTTTGTCTAATACTAATTTCTCTTCCACATTCATGCCATCTGTTTAGTTTCCACATATTACAGAAAATGTGTGCTACCTGTCTTGCTGAGTTTGTTTGATATAATGATCTCTAGTTCCAACCATTTTGCTGCAAATGATATAATGTTGTTGTTCTTTAAGGATGACTAATATTCATTGAGTACATATACCCATTTTATGTAACCATTAATGTGTTGATGGGCATAGATGCTGGTTCCATACCTTGGCTACAATGATATCCCTATATTGTACTGGCTTTAATTCTTTCAGATATACACCAAGGAATGGTATCGTTGGGCCATATGGTAGTTCTGCTTTTAGTTTTTGAGGAACGTCCATGCTAATTTTCATATTTATTCCCACCAGCCATTCAAATAATTTTAATGTTTGTGGTATGGTAGACATTATTCCAACCAAAGAGAAAAGAGTGGGGCTCAAACAAATGTTCCTTGCTCTCATGCAATTCTGTTTATAGAGTGCAAGAGAATAGCTACAACTAAGAAGTTACACAGTTAAACCTGCTATGTCAAGCACTGAAATAAAGTGTAGGCTATAAGTGATTCACAGCTGATTTTAATTACCATAAATAAAAATATTTTCAAGTGCTAACATTTAATCAGAACTCTGAAAGATGCAAAAGATGTGACCTGAAAATACTAAGGCAAAGAGCATTCTTGGGAAAAGGAAAATAAATGACTCATGAATTGTCTCTAAGATCTCAGTTTATTGTAAGCATGACCGGTGAAGAGAAGAATGACACAATTAGAGTTAAATTGGGAGATGTAGTCATGAATAATTTGAATACCATGGGAAGAATCATGAATTTTATTGGAGAGTAAAAGTGTATCCAATAAAGATCATAATTCAAGTGTGAAAGAATGACATACCACGAGTTCTATTGTATATGATATGTTGATTTCAAGTCATCTGGGGGAGGGCAACCAGAAAATGTGGAAAGATCGTATGTAAATATTTTGGGTGAGAGACTGTCTGTTTATACTTGAGGAAATAAAATATTTTGAAACTTCCATGACTTCTAGCATTTACAGTCCATTCATGCTATTTTACCATTCCGCTACAGTAACTATTCCTTCAAACATTATTGGATTAAAAGATCCATTTCACCCCCAATTTGTCCTGAATCAAATCCCATACCTGCCCCTTCACCAGGAATACACTTTGCAAATCTATTGAAAAGAACAACCTCCACTCTTAAATCTCTGCAGTATTTTATTTGCATTGCTCACATAACACCAAGCAAAATTTCTCTTTAAATGGTATCTCATTGTAAGACTCCTTATAAATGTTTTGAAGGGAAAATCTGGATCACATTTCTTTCTTCACAAAATTCACAGTGATTGCTTAGTAATCAAATTGGCAGTGGCTATGGATAAAACCCACAAGAATACTTGGCATATACAATTTAAAGGGGAAGTTACTTTGGGTCCCAGTTTCAGAGGTTCAGTCCATGGTTGGCTGGCTCCAAGAAACATTATGGCAGCTAGATATGGTGGAGCAAAGCTACTCACTTTATGGTGTTACCAGGTGATGGTCATATTGGGCTTGCTTTCCTGATCATTGGTATACTAAATAAAGAGTGGAACATAACATGTAGAAAAGTCAACAAGGGTTTTATTATTTACTGAAGGTGGAAACCACCCTACTCTACAGGGCAAGAGTGGGTCAGTGAAGAATGCTTACAGCGGCCCTGATGATAAAGGAAAAAGAGCTCTTAGTACGCAAACTACGTGGATTAGCCCCCTACTTCCTTTTTTTGTTTTTTGCTTTTTGTTTTTTGCTTTTTTTTGTTTGTTTGTTTATTTTTTTTCTCCGGTACCGGGAACCGAACTCAAGACCTTGTGCTTGCCAGGCAGGCGCTTTGCCCCTGAGCTAAATCCCCAGCCCCTAGCCCCCTACTTCCTATAAATATGGTAATGAGAAATGTCCTAACAAAAACTCACTTTACTTCACACCAACTTTAATTTTCCTGTCAAAATTACTCACTTGGCCTTTTGACAGATGCAAATTAAAGACCAGAGGATGGTCTTTTTATTGGACATATGCATATGTAAATGAATGATTAATAATAACCTCTTCTGATTATTCCTATGTGCATCTCTAAATTAAAATGGAAGGTTAGAAATTGCACTATGTGATTAGTCCCACGAAGAATGCTCAGAAGTCTTAAGCCTGGAGTTATTTTAGGTCCCATTTCCTGTTTATGTCTTCTCTTTTTAGGAAACACCTCGCTTAACCACTTAATTTTTGTAACTTCTGAGACATTCCACCCCTTTGATTGTCGGCTTTGTCCATCTGTAAGCTGGTTGCCTGGCAGCAGAGCAGGGGAACAGCACCTTAGAGGAAAGAGTGAGGGACAGCCTATAACGCCCAAGTTTACACTACCCCTATCCACCTTGATGCACCCAGAAGTGTGCTTTACCAGTCTCTTTGGTGGAGCTTAAGCCAATCAGATAATTGAATTTTACCAGTAAATATTCAATAAACAAAGGATAAAGCAGTAGTGGCGGAAGTTGTAATCTGCAGCATTACAAGCTGAGAGCAGCATGCAACAGAGTAAAGATCTAGAGGAGACAGCATCCTCAAGGTTCGAAGACAAGCCACGCCATTTTTCAGGTGTCCTCCCTGAGACTGAAGGCGGCAGCAGTTAATAAAAGGGTGTGCGATGATGTTGGAGAATGGCGGCCATAACTGTCTCAGGTGCTCTCATTCCCTCTCTTACCTCTCTCACTCTGCTTATGCTTCCCACTCAGCTGGATTTCTCTTACTCATCCAGTGTATGAAGCACTTTTGATCTGAATGCTCTCCCTAAGAAGCCCATCATTCTCTTCCATCCTCCCACTGCTTTTGCTCCACAAAAGTCGCCACATCAGAAAGGACGCCTTTACATTTTAAAAAGTATCCCTGTTTCATCCTTAGTCCCTGTTATTATTACTGCATCCGGTGTCTTCACATTTTACGTAGTTTACATTTCAAAATCTCAATCCACTACCATGTGACATCTGTGAAATCAGCCTTTGTTTCCTCATGTCAACCTACTCAACACATATTTTACTTCATGTACTGTGTTCTTAACATTGCTGAATGAGTGAGTAAGAGTACATAGAGGCATGAAGGAGACCTTGGAGTAAGGTTAGGGAGACTTCATGAGAAATCTATATATCAATATGAAGAAAGAATAAAAAGAACAATGCAAAGTGATGAGCATCTCAAGCACATCTGGCGTACGACAGAGAGGTCATTACGTATACAGAAGTGGGGGAATCTCTGGAGAGAAGAGTATCTTTGCAGTAGACGAATAATGCATTAGGGTACTTTGATTTTTTTACTGATAACAATTAAATTCATTGAATTATTTGCTGCAGAAAGTATAGCCAGATTTACATTTTTAGATAAAACAAACAAATGTCATCATTGTGGAAACTAGAGCCCTACATAAATGTTGGTAAAACATGGTGGAACCTGACTCATTTTAATGGTTTTCTGCAATATAATAAACATATGGATGAACTTTGTTTCATTTTTCACTCATGCTATCTCTATTCTTTTAAATGACCTTTTACAGAACAATTCCAAAATTTTAACAGTCATGACAAAAGCACTGGTTAGTTGCCTGGCCTTTTCCACTCCACAGAAAGGCCAATTTGACAAATACACTTTTAAGAAAGTGTGAGATTTTTATAATTTTCAATTATGATTATTACTGAAAGGTGAAGTAATTATTTAAATGCACTTTCAGAGACATAAATTTTCCTGGTAGCTTTCATTTTGAAATAAAAGTAAATTTATATGCTTGGAATGTGTTACATTATTTTCATTAACTTTCATTTTGATGTTATCTGACATGGTAAAATTTACTATGTTTTCAGAAGGAATTAACTCAGATATTTGTGTGCAGGTAAACTTCAAAACTGACTTTGAAAGTTGTTTATTGTTTTTTGTGTAGGTTCAAAATTGATTTTGAAATATATTTTAAATTTCTTAAAATTTAACAAATATTCCATATATCAGCAATTTAATAGCAAAATAATATCTATGAGATCTAAACCACTTGAAAAAGAAAGCATAAAATTTTTATAAATATCATTCTTTTACTATATAAATATGAATTATGTTTAAAAGAACACAGAACTAATACATAACTTTGAAACTAATTCAATTTATATTTTTTAATATATAAGTGAATAACCAATGAGAAGTGATTTGATGTAAATTGTGCTTATTTATACAAAATATAAAATTTACTCATAAATCTCTTTAATTTTATTTGGTAAAAAGTGGAAATGTATAAAGAACAGCCCCTTTTCAATGCGACAGGCTTCAAATTCTACAAAAGAATAGCTATTTTTGAGATTATCTCGGAAACTCTATAAACCTAATATGTATGAAATCATTTTCAAATCACTGCCATTATCATCAGTATGCTGATAATTCTGTTAAAACTTGCACTTGAGGAATAAATAGTATCTTGCATGTGTCTGACTAATGTGCATGCATTCTAATGTGAATTAATGTTGTATGATTTTTAGCACCTATAAAATAAGGATTAAAAAAACAGTCCACTCAAACATCTAAGTATCTTTTTCATAGGGTTGCCAGACAAAATACAGGATAACTAGTTGAATGGGAAGTAAGAAATAATTCTTATATGAGCGTTTCCCAGCTATTTCCTGAGACTCACTTGTACCAAAAGGATTATCTATTGTTTATCTGAAACTCAAATTTAACTTAGTATTCAGCAATGTTTTATTAAATCAGAAAGCCCTAGTTTGCTTGGTAAATATTGAAGTAATCTGCTAATCTCATATGTCTCAAGAAATACTATGAACATAAGGGCTCCTATAGTACATTTTTCCTTGTCAGATTGCAAATGATTTTTCTCAGTAGCTTGCAAATTCTTGAGGGACTGGAATTCTTGTACTTATTTATGTATTCATCAGAGAAGCACATGGTATTTTCATAATAATTGAGTAGTCCAAAATATTTGATTATTAAATGGAGATTAAAATATAATCAATACAAACAGCATTCACATATTGATATACATGTTTATTTCAAATTTCAGTGACCCTTACAGAGCTCTGGAGCACTTTTTTGGACTGACTGCCAGGCTAAAGCACTGTGGAAGGTATTAGGATAACTGTTCCAACTCAGCTTTGCGTTGCGTTAAAGAGGCAAGCTGATTATACTAGAGGCAATCGGGGAAAACTGAACATGGATTGTTAGTAATGAAGAGCAGTTTGATTATGTATATTAAGGGCACTGGATGGGTACTCATATTGTTTGTGTTTTGACCATTCAACTACTTATCATCCGGTGACTGTAGCATTTTAGTTAAACACTTTTACAAATAAGAGGGGTAGATGAGATATCTCTCAAGTCCCTTTAATTTCTGCTCACAGTGTTTTTAGCTGTGAGATAGAAACCATGCCAGGCCTGTAAAACAAGACAGAACGTGACTGGTGTGGGTGAAAATATCAACACTGACTTGAGCTTGGAGGCAGGTACTGGAAAGTGTTCTAAAGGGGGGTGGTTTACAAGGAAATGGAAAACGGATGTTGAATTATTCCAGGTTACTTTCTGTTTAGGTCCCCACTCCCGAAAGTGGGATCCAGAAGTGACTCCTGAGCCTTAGAAATGTGGTTACTCTGAAATAAAAACTGACATACATGCAAAATACACTGTGGATCCAGAGTATCAACAAGTAAATATAAAATTACCCAGTCATGTTACAGTACTAGCGGAAATCGTAAATAAGGAGCTAAATAAAAAATAGGGAGATCTTTCTCATTTGGGAAGGGGTTAAGAGATGGAGGGATGGTGGAGGGAGAGAAGAAAAAGGGGTTGGAAAAGTAATTCAGACGTGTCACATACACACGCTACCGCCACACAAGGAGTGGAAACATTAGGTACTGCACATGTGGACAATAATAACATCTGAAAATGGTAGTCTTCTGGACGTGCTATGCATAGATAGTACACTACTTCAGCAAATGCAGTCATAGGTAGATTTTATTTTACTTTTTTATCTTGGATAGTAGAAAATTCACATCTATGTGATGTGCATTAATTAAGATATTACTGCTATAGTAGTGTTGGAATTAACTGGACATTATAGCTGTAGTGAAAAACCACTTTTACTCGTTGTTTTAGTACTTAGGAAACATTCATTTTTTCTTTTACTTTTTAAGTTGTTTTGATTCTGAAGATTTTGTTATGCTTTGTTTTCAGTATTGGAAATGGAACCTGAGGCCTTTGCACTAAGCTCTACCTATAATCACTTTTTATTTTTTTTTGAGACAGGGTCTCTCTAAGTCACCTAGGTTGAGTGGAAACTTGCAATCCTGCCTCAGTCTCCCAGAGTCCTAGGATTACGGGACTGTTTGCTTTTTTTAAAGCAACACAACAGAAATGAATACAGGATATATCAAAACAATAATAATGAATTTATTTTCATAAAATATTCTTGAGCTGTTTGAATATATGTATACTAATAACAATTTGACATTTATTTCAAGACATTGATTTACTGGGAATGTATAAACTACTAAAAAAATCACAAAAATATTTAATAGTTATTTTAACCCCAAAATATTTATTTTAGAACATTTGTTTTTCTGAGAAGAAAATAATTGAATAATGTAGTTAATTTATTATGCTAAAATAAAGTGGATGTGTGTTCATTCTTTTGTTGCTAATATTTAACACAGACACTGCAAAATAAAGTATGAATTTGTAGAATATTTCTCTTATGCTGAATAATCTTTTTAACAGTCTCACTGAATGATGAGAGCAGTCACTACTTTGTAACTAGCGTGTACAAATTAACTATCCTATTTTATCCAAACAAAATGCCTACATTAGCCTTGCAGTACAGCCCTGGCTGCTATCTGGTGACTCCAGACAGACTTTGCGAACTGAATGTTACGTACCGATCTATCCGCACAGAGAACTCCAGTGAAATCCATCCTGCTCACTTTCCAGTTCATTTCAGGCATCAACAAAATTCAAAAGTAACGTATTATTGTTCAAATATCACATTGTGTTGTATATTGCATTTGGCCCAAAACTCAGTGGAAAGACCCCTAATGTAACAAAAGTAGTTAACATTTAACTAAATTTCATTTTGTATTTCCTTCTTTCTTCTTCTTCTTCTTTTTTTCTTTTTTCTTTTTGTTTTTTTTTGTTTTTTTTTTTTTTTTGAGAAATTTCTTATTACGTAGTTTAGCACAGGTTTGAACTCACCGTGTTGCCCAGGCTGGCCTCGAATTCACCATACTTCTCCTGTCTTGGCCTTCTGAGTGTTGTGACTACAGGCTTCTGGCACCGTTCCCAGCTAGACTTCTTTCTTAAATATCTTTTATATATTTGTTAACTTGATATACTTATGAAACACTTTTATCAAGTGAGAAATATTCTTATCATATTATAGAAAAGGTATTAAGGAACAAGATATTTTATATTCTTCCTTTTTTGTTTTAAAGTCAGGATTCATAGAAGTAATTCTATTTAAAAATTTCTTAATAAACACTAGTAAATGCTACCTGATTTGGACATAACTTAAAACCAAATAAATATCTCAATTATTGCCTATTGTCTACTTTATTGATACTTTATTTAATGATAAATATGTATACTTCTTGTTTAGTCAACACCATATCACCCTATGTGATATCAGTATGTATGTGTAGGACAAAGTAACATCAGCTTATCACATCAGTATAATCCTTGGGTATTTCTATTATCCAATATAAATCTAAGATAACACTTAAAACATGTGATTATTTGGCAATAAATTACCAGTGATTGTTATTTTTCAGCATATAATGTGATTTTACTTAAGTAAGCTATTGTTGTAATCTAAATTTATTGTGCTATGCTGAGTTAAATATTATGTCCCTCTCTCACCTTTCCCCTTCCTTTACATTTTAGCTTAATTAGAAGGTGTTTTATAGCTCTGTCAGAATTACTAAAATATTTAGAGCTTTAAAATATTAACCAGGAATCATTACACATTCATTTAAAGACTCTCTGACTAACCAACTTGAAGAGAAATGAAAATGAAATATATCCCATGAAGTCATTGAGAGAAAATAAAGCTGCCTGTAAAATATCCATTATATGAAATGAATCTCCTGGTTCTCTGGGCTTGAACTCATCAAATTGATTCATGGTGAACATTACTTTGACTTCTTAAGTTAAAATTGTATAATTTTCAATTACAGAGTTTTAACTAACTTTAAAATTTAAACTGCTGTTTAATCAACCTCAAACACCAAATTTCTGATGCATTGGAAACTTTACTCCCACATCCAAAATGTATATGGGTAAACCCAGGATAAACACTATTATTTATACTGAGATGACCATTTGACTCTCATTCTTTTTTTGTTTTTTGGCATTTTGAGACAGGGTCTCGCTATGCAGTTCAGGCTGGCCTTGAGCTCACTTTGTAGCCCAGGCTGGTCTTGAACTCACAAGAATCCTCCTGCCTCAGCCTCCTGAGTGCTGTTGACTTTAACTCTTAATTTAGATAATTTTTCTATGATTTTTCTTTATAATCTATTCAAAGGTTTTCCTTATTGCCATGCCCCAACACTACATAATAAGTACATTTTACTTTAAATGGAAAATAAGTATTTTTAATAGGTGTTCTTTCCTATAAATATTGACCTACAATTTGTGATGTTTTTATTCCAAAGCAAATAATAGAAGGGAAAATATCAACCATGTACTGAATAACAATTATGTTCCAGAAATTCTCAAACACCTCATGATATTCTATCCTCACAAGCAAATTTGCCTAGGTATAAGTATATCGCTATGGTTTTATTATCTCTCTTTCCCAAAAATTGTTAAATTAAAATCATAATCCCTATGTGACGGTATAAAGATCTGGGGTTTTTAAGAAAAGATTCCTTCATGGAAGGATTAGTGTTCCTATAAAAGACTTCCAAAGGACTTGTTTTTCCACCAAATGAATTGTCAGCTAGAAGGGACCATGTATGAGGGAGAGGTCCTCATCAGACACCCAATCTGATGGCACCTTTATAGTGTATCTCTTTTTCTTGTCATTTGTAGTCCTTGAAAAGTAAAATTAATATTTGTCAAGACTAAAGCCAAATTCAGAATTAAACCATGGATTAAGAGAATGGCAATTGTGATGAGGTGCATTCTGTTTATGTCACGTCAGTCACCTCAGATATTATCCTGATCCATCCTTGTCTCCGTACCTCAAATTCCTGGTCTGTTTCCACCACGCCTATCCTTCAGCAAGGGCTCTCGGCCCTCCTTGCTGGACTTTCCCTTGGCGTCCTGTTCTAATAGAGACTTGCATTCCCCCTTGAGGACACTGCTTCCCAAGTGTTTTGATTTCCTAACTTTCCTCTGCCTTATTAAGATATAATTGGAGTAGCATAAGTCACCCATATTTAAAGTGCACAATTTGGTAAGTTTGGAATAGGAATTCACTTTTGAATAGGATGAATTATCATAATCAAGATATAAAACATCACTATCATCCTCAAAAGCGTCTCCAAACCTTTCAAATTAGGACTCCTTCCATACCAAAGTCTGCTTCCTTCTACCAGGTAAACTCTGATCTGATTTTTGTCAGTTGAGTTCATTTTAATTGAGTAATTATTCTTATTTTTCTCTGTAGCCGCCTTATCACTGGAGCTTGGGACACGTAAGTCATTGCCATTTGCAAACATTCCATCTCCTCTTTACCCCTGTTTTGCTGTTCCTTACATTTGCTCAGCAGTGTGTCCTCAAAAATCTCAAGTTGACCTTATTATATATCTTGATATTTGCAACTAAAGAGATCCAAAGTTCACCACGAACGTGGACTCAGCCTGTCCTCAGAGCTCCTGTGACACCTGGTGGTGTTGGCAGCCCTGCAACACTCAGGAGCGCGCGCTGACGCTCTCCCCGACCGACTGGTACCTCCCTTCTCCCCCGTGACACACGTCTCCCACGCTGTCACGAAAAGGCTGCCTCATTATGCACCGCTGCTAATCCCGTGCCTGTCTCAGGCTCACCTATTGTTTAGGGGAATGATTTCCAGAGATAATGGCATACTTTACCAGCCTTGAGCTGTGTATCACTTTTCCTCCTTCTATGACTCTTTTACCTTTATAAACTTAATGTGTAGGGAAACAACTCCGAAACTGTAAAATTTTAACCATCGGTTTTCCAGGGCAAATTTTGCTTGAAATTTGATATCACCCCTCCCCCCTACACACACACATTGGTATTTTAGTTAATAATTGAGAAGCACTTGTCTAATACCATCTGAAACATGATATCATGAAAATAACATTATATAACATTGTTTTGTGTGGACTGTGGGCAGTTTAACAGTTCTCTTTTAAAAGCTGAAAGGAGGGGCTGGGGATTTAGCTCAGCAGCACAGCGCCTGCCTGGCAAGTGCGAGGTCGTAAGTTCAATTCCCGATACTGGAAAAACAAAGAAAGTAAGAAAGAGGGCTGGGGATTTAGCTCAGCGGCAAAGCGCCTGCCTGGCAAGCGCAAGGTCGTGAGTTTGGTTCCCAGTACCGGAGAAAAACCAAAAAAAAGAAAAAAAAAGAAAGAAAAGACAAGAGGAATGTGTTGAAGGTTGGTTTTCATGATGCACAAGTGCTTGATTCACATACCCTTTTTACTCATTACTGTTTATGCTACAAATGCAGACTATTTGTCTTCATTGGCTCTTCCACTTTTAATCACAAGAATGAGTCTATTACACCACTATGAACTCTATATTGCGTGTAATAACTTTGGATTTGATGTTGACTTAAAATACCATCCCACCATTTTCTAATGATTAATTAATTTTCAGATATTTTCGTGAAGACAAAGAAAAAATACTGCAAGAATTATACAGAATGATTTGTTGTATATTGAAAAATAATTTAATTTTCATTTGTTTATAAGAAAAGGAATAATAGTCTTCTAAAGTCCATATGACTTCCACTTCTAAATGAGCAATTAATTTTATTGCATGTCCACATCAAAGAGTGTAGTAACAAAGGGTTTCAGACATCTTTCTCAACATGAAACTAATTCAACTTAATAAGGGAATAATTATCCCTCTCTGTTGCTACATGTATTACCTAATTAGAGAATGAGCAAAATGTCACAGCAAAGAGAGTGACATTTGTTTAACAAGAAATCATTAACAACATGTCCATTTCTATTGAACTTAGAAAAGGCTATCGAGTTGCATATGTCTGATAAGCCACTTTTTGCTCTTTGGAACTAAAATGTTTTGAAACTCCCTAGGATAGTTAATTACCAAAAAATTATGAAAAAGAAATTTCATAAATAATTATATTTTCATTCACTTCTTAACTCTACAGAGATAATAAACAAGACCAGTTTCACAGTAAGCATTCCTCCGATGTCTAATATGAACACTATGTGAATATAATATATATAGTTACCCATTTTAATTTTTGTACACTGAAATCCTTTTCCAAGAGTATTTTAAAATTGTTTTTATTAGTACATGTTTGCCGTATGTAATAATTACATTTCTTGTGTGGAGATGATCCATGTACACAGCACATTTCCTTCCTTTTTTTCATCCCCCGTCCCTCTACTCTCTCCCCGACACCTCTTAGTCCCTTTCCTATTTTCTCTTTTTTTTTTTGTTTTGCATCAGGAATTGAACTCAGGACCTCATGCTTGCCAGGCGAGCACTTGTGCCATTGGGCTGTATCCCTGGCTTCCCCTTCCCATTTGAGAAAGACCCGTCTCCCTATTTATGATGATATATATTTTACTTTGCTCTTCACTTATAATTTGGGGTTCTCATATAAGAGAAACAATGTGATATTTGAGCTTCTGTGTCTGTTTTATTTCATGTAATATTATGGTCTCAGATGTTTTATTAAGATCAGTGACCAGGTATAAAATTATACTTAATAAAGTATATAACTTCCTACATCTATTTGTTGTTTTTCAACCCTATAAAATATGCCTTAAATTTGGCTTACTTATTTGTTCATTGCAGTGGAGTGGATTATCTGCAATAACTTGTTTAAAAGATTTTCAACACAATTAATAAATAGCTTGTCTTTTTTTAAGACAAGTTTTGCTTTTACTCTTTTGATTATATATGCTTATGTTTTAATTTATGTATAAAACAGCTTAGTTCATGCTTATATATATAGCTAAATAAATCTGCTTGAGTGATTATTACAGTCAAGCTAATTAACAGTCATATCTTACACAGTCACCTTCCTTGTTTTTCAGTAGTGGGATTACCTAAAATAAAATAAAATGAGTGGGATTAGTTCTCTCATGAGAAGCACTCAAGATTTTGCTTTCTCTTTCTGTCATGTGAGGACACAGTCAGAAGATGGACATCTGCAAACCCAGAGATGGGTCCTCACCAGACGTCAGGGCGGCTCGTACCTTGAGTTTTGACTTCCAAGATCTCAGAAATGTGAGAAACAAATGCTTTCTCCCCACACCAGTCAGTCTATGGTGGTATTTTAGAACAGCCTAAAATGACTTAGACATCTGTGGAGTTCCCGTCTCCTCCCGCCCTTAAGCCAAATCCCGTTTCTAACAAGTTTTAAATTTCCACTCCATATTTACCTACTAACTAATGCATATAAGATTCCTTTAATATTCTTCTAGTATACCTTATGCGTCCTACCCTAATTTGATATTTGTGAAATCTGTGTTGACATATTAAGTATTCCTATTGCATCATTCTATTTAAACACTAAAGAGAAATAGATTTAAAGTAAATCAGGTCATCAGAGCTGCATATTTCACTGACAGTACTAGGCCACTTTGGATTTTGGAAACCATATGCAGCAATACTGCATTACTAACACCACACATAAGGCAGGACTACTGTTCCTCTCCATTGTAAGGCCTGTCTAAAACATCATGTAAGGCTTTTCTTGCCACACATATCACCCAAACTGCAATGGTTTCATTGGTTTTTCCTCTTAAGCCAATTTTGAAATTTACTGGCCACTGTGACGGTATTGAAAAGTAGGAATGTTAAGATATGTTTATGCCATGAGGTGTCTGCTTTTGTGAATGGACCAACTTCCATTGGCAGAGGAATGGACATCCTTACCGCAGGAGTGAGTCCCTGCCCTTCTGCCCTGTTGCTCTTTGGCCTCCCATGATCTGAGGCCTTCCGTCATGTGGCATCCTAAGAAGGCCCTAAACAGTGCAGGCCCTGATCTTAGACTTCCTAATCTTCAAAGCTGTGAGCTAATATATTTCTATTTGTCACACATTATAGAGTCCTTGGTATTTTGTTGCAGCAGCACAAAAGAGACAAAGGCAACTACCTCATTCCCCCCCACTTAATGATGCATAGAGAACACAGTGATGTTTATTAGAGTATTATGTTTGCAAGGAATTATTGTGGACTATCTTCCTTAGATATATACCCTGAAACATAAAGAATAGAATCCACATGATGGTTTCAAATATTTTTTTTCAAATGTCCTTTCCAAAATTCTAAAGCTGGGAAAATTATCCAGCTATCTCGCTGATAATCACACAATGACCCAGGTGTGGTGGTGCATGCCTGTAATCCCACCACTTGGGAGGCTGAGGCAGGAGGATTGTTGCAAGCTGGAGACCAGGATGGGCTGCAAAGTGAGCTCAAGGCCAGCCTGAATTGCATAGTGAGACCACATTTCAAAAGAAAAAAAAAAAAAAAAAAAAAAAAATCACACAATGAATAGCATATAATCCCATCAGAAAACCTTTAGTGAGTAAAGCCAACACAATGATCAAGCAAAGGTTCAGAGAGAAGTGACTTGAGACGTGCTGGCACAGACCCCTGGGGGCTTACAGAGGTCAGATGGTCACACAAAGGGGCAAGTAATTCAGTCATTCTCAAAACAAGTGTGCTAGGAATGAAGACGTGAGGTGTAATGCAGCTTGTCCTCAATGGTAGGTTCTTTTATATCATGGGTATTCACACCCTGTTTTACTGGTGTTTAGATTGTCCAAGATTAATTTGACATATGAATGTATATATGATGGGGGTAATTGTTTTATGATGGTAGCAAATTCTAACTACTTAAGAACAAAGTAAAAAGCAATAATATTCTTCTGGAGAATCAGGTAAAAAACTGTGAGTTTGTATCATCTCTTCCAAAAAAGGTTGAAATAAGGTCCAAAATGTATATCCACAAGGTCAAATAAGTACTTGCAAATGTAAAAGTAAATGGTGGATAAAGGAAATAACATAATACATTGGGGCTACAGAAAGGTCGGAATAAGGACAAGACAGTACAAAATGAATTAGGAACAGCAAATCATTCAAGCTCTGTAGACAATGTCGAGAAATTTAAGTTATTAACACTAAGTTTCTAAGGAAAAAGAACTTACTGTGATAGATCGTTGAGAACTGATATTTCTATCAAGTAGCATTTATATGGATGAGAACAATATATAAATATTTTAAAATTCACTTGCCCCATGTAAATTAAGGTTG
The DNA here is from genome assembly GCF_000276665.1 of Chinchilla lanigera. Lineage (NCBI taxonomy): Eukaryota > Metazoa > Chordata > Mammalia > Rodentia > Chinchillidae > Chinchilla > Chinchilla lanigera. The sequence goes on along the minus strand of NW_004955426.1, from coordinate 7,074,444 downwards.
ATATTTATCCAAATGAAAGAAATTATTATAAATGGGTACATAAATAATTAGACATAATCCATATGATAAAAAAATCATAACATGTAAATACTTACATGTCTATCAATGTCTAGAAAGTAATTGGAATTGAACATTATCTGTGTTCTCAAAAAAAAATGTCATGATTGTCTTAATCACTTGCTCATTTCTGGGACAGAGCACTCAATACCTACAATGTAAAGGAAAACAGGTCTGCTTGGGTGGTTTCTCCACCGCAGAAAGAGACATTGTGAGGCCCTGGATAGATGAGAGCTCCTCACTCCACAGCAGCCAGGAAGGAGAGAGTGAAGGCAGGACCCAGGAGGGAGATGACACAGTATTCCAAGTCACACCCCCTCTGACTAGACCTCAACGTCTGCTAAGAGCATGTGTAGTCTCCTGACGGGATGAACCCACTGATGAACAGAGCACCCCATGACGATAGTCTAAAAGCTCCTCCTCTGAGAGGGCCTTTTACGGGACATATTCCATCTAAACTGTAGTAATCGTCACCCATAAATGCATAAGACCCCCAGCCAAGATTCAAATGTAATGTTGAAAGTGTTTTACATCACTTCTTTTTCACTTCACAACATTCCTATGACTGTTTAATTGTAGGTCATGACTTTTTTTTGTTTGTTTGTTTTTGTTTTTGTTTTTGTTTTTTTTCCTCCGGAATCGGGAACCGAACTCAGGACCTTGCGCTTGCCAGGCAGGCGCTTTTGCCGTTGAGCTAAGCCCCCAGCCCCTGGTCATGACTTTTAAAAAGTAATCTACATGGAGTTACCAGATTAAAAGATTTTAGAGGAAAGCTAGTCGTTTTTCTTATTTGTAAACTCGGTGTCCCATGCAAAGTAAAGCCTTTGCGATATCCGCGTTTCCTACTTCCACGTTACAGAAATGCTTTCAGTGTTCAAAAATCTTCAGTATTTCCCGAGAATAATCACTGTTGAAATTACTCCACTGCTTTCATAAACGTCTTGATTTCCTCAATATGCATTAATTATTGTCAGTTCCTCTTTATAAAGAGCTGATTATTCATCTTTTTAAAGAGCTGGCTTTGGTTTTATTTATAAATTCTACTGATTTTTTTCCTAAAGCTTGTTTTCTAATGGATTGATTTCAGTCTGCATCTTTTTTGACCTCTGCTTAATTTGTAATATTATTTACTGTCATCATGTTTCATCTTTATTTCAATTTGTTGCAATTTTATTGTCTAGTTTAATAACAAAATTATACTGTAATTTTTTAATACAGTTTTGTGCAGTTTAGGTTTTGTGAAAAATTGCTGTTGTTAACAGATTAATTAATTGTTTTCTAATACAGTTTGGTGTTCTTTTGGGTGCAAGATGTTTTTAACAGGCTTTCAACGAATGTATAATTGATTAGGTTTATTTTTTGTTTGTTCATCAGATACTGATTATTTTATTTAACTGCGAGGCCACAGAGCTTCTAAATTTTTTTTGTTTTAAGCATTGGCAAAGGTTTACTTTGTAGGTATGTATACCATTAACTGCTTTTATTGTTCCATCAACAAAAGTTAAGTCTTATTCTGTAATATTAAGTGTAGTCACTCACACTCACACTCACACACACACACACACACACACACACACACACACATTCATTTATGTCCCTTGGGGATATTGAGAACCAATCAACCCTTTTCTCTTATTTGGAGGGCTAATCTTTTTGGGGGTGCTCAGGTCCACTTGTTGATTAACATTGAAATCACCTTGGTTGAGAACTTAAGAGATTACATATTTCTGCTTACACAGAACCCCGTTCTGTTCTGTAGCCATATTATATTTGCTAACATATCTCATTCCACACCAAGATTTAGCCAAGTAAGTCAAATACTTCAAAAATGTGAAGAGGAATTCTGGAAACTAGACAATTCACAGTTTGGACATGGTTCTGATTATAGGCACTAGCATTTGCTTCCAGGCCAATATTAAATTCAAGGAACTACCTTCTGGGACGGTGGTACTGGAAAAACTTGGTTGTGTTACACTAGAAAGCAGGATGTTAATTCCTTGTCTCCTGTGAATAAATTTGACGATGTGCAGTTATAACCACAGACTCTGTATCTAGACCTAGTTCCCACGTCATCCTTTCTAATAATCCAACTGTATTTCTGTGCTTTTATCTACCACCTTCACTGGCATGTCAGCACCTCCAACTATCAAAATTATATTATCACACACACACACACACACACACAAACATACACAGGCATAACATTTGTGCCCGTAATTGACTGTCATGTCCTTTTATTTACATTTTGAACATAATTGTAATGAGCATCCTAAAACTGCATGTTATTATTTACTTCAATTATAAAAACTTTATCTTTTTATACAATCAGTGTGGTAACATGTTTTATTGATGTTGTGTACTAAAATCAACAAACACCTGTCTCTGTGTATTTAACAGTATCCAAATAAATTAATAAAAAAGCATTTCACAATGTTATGTGTATGTGTGCACGTGTGTGTAAACTTCTGGAGAATGGTGGCTTTGTTCTAGTGTGGTGGTCTTTGTGCATATGTGAGAGAGGACTAACTGATATGAATAATTAGCATAAATTCTACAGCCCTTGTCTTTAACCTATAAACAAGAAGAGCTCAATAGTGCCTCTGTTCCTGATTTTGTTTCTATTCTTCTGTACTCACCTTGGCACTTTCCCCAAGCTTTGGGATGAAATACTCAGATCTGTCTTCATTTTATAATCTTCATTGTGTAATAGGCATATTATCATCAGTGTAGTCTTGCTATATAAGTCTAAATTCCAGAGATAAAAATTATGCACATTCTCTTGCTCTGTAACACATAGATTTATGTACTTAAATCTATATGTAATTTAATAGTTGAATTCATTATCTCACCGTGGTTTTTTCTCCTGGTCATCACCATTGAGGCCTTTGTTTTGCAGGGAAGGGTTGTTTACTGTGGTTTGAACCCCTACCATTTTCACTGAGCTACATTTTCAGTCCTATTTATTTCATTTATTTATTATTTTGAGGTACTATTCCCAGCTGCAGAGTCCTTCGTTGAGCAGCAAATGAGAGGTGCAGTTATTAGTTATTATCGTAGTATGTTTTTCTCATTCACTTCTCTAATACAGTGATTGACATATGTCTTAAGTCTGATCCTTGGCATCTGACATTTAAGAACCACATGGGTAAGGTCAGATCTTAGAATGATGTTGCTGACAGCACAGACATTTGACTGTGACTGATTTTGTTATGCATGAACTTGTGTAAGAACCACTGAGCAGATTAGTATTCCGGGTGTGTCTGTGGATGATTGACATGTGGACCAGCAAACTAAATGGGACAACCCACCTCGGATGTGGATGACACCAACCAACAGGTTCATAAGCTGGACAGAATAAAAAGGGAAGAAGGAAAACTTTCCCTGGTGTTGGAAGAATTTCAGTCTTTTTTACTGACTTTGGACATTGGTCTCCGGGATTTTTGGCTTTCGAACACAAACTGTTCAACTGTCCAATGCTACTGGTACCAGCACCTATAGAGTGAGCTTCCAAATCTTCAACCTTCAACTGCTTCTGGATCTACGGGCTTTCTAGTACCCAGATGACCATCTGGGCTTCTACTTTCTATGCAGAGTGCCATTCTGGCCCACCTTGTTTGAATCTCATGAGCCTACCTAATGAATCCCTTGGCATAATTATACATATATTTTATGTTGGTTCTTTTCCTCTAGAAAACCTTATGTGACATAGACACTTTTAGAAAAAGCTCTGTCAAGACATAATTTTTCTAACTCTGTAAACATCTACTAGAAAAGAAGGTGAATACTGATTTCTTCTTTCTACTATACTAAGTGTTAGACTTGATAAAATCTAGTTAATTATTTGGCTAAAGATAGATTCTATATGTAGTAGAACGAAGATCTGTAGTGATCCTTTATTTGCGTAATTAAAAAGCGTACTGATTTACTTTAATATTTTGGGCTTACTTTCTCTCTTTGTTCTCTTAATGAATTTACTACGTCTAGATCAACATATGCATCCATTTGAGAAGTGGATTAAACAATAAAATATCATCAGTAGGATGGTCTTGTAGAATGAGAAACAATTTGTGCTCTTTGTCAAGACTCTGCTTTGGATTACAATGAGGCAAAGGATGTGTTTGGAAATTTAGAGACACTACAGTGCACATTCTCACTTCCCTACTTTAGATGCTGAATGTTTTGAAACCTAACTGAAGCGTCTCCTCTGAAATAGAATGTGCAAATGCTTGCAACTCAGTCAGTATTTGAGTTTGGTGCGGCCCATCAGTCACACAACATACATGTAGCACATTTATTCTTCTGCTTTCTGGGGCCACTAATTATAGCTTCTCACTCAAACTTACAAATTCTGCTTCTTTACATTTACACTCAGATAACATGGGCTTGATGCCTGCATCTGGTACCTTCCAAATTGCATTATGATAACCACTCGATATTTAACAAGGCTCACAAGGCCCTCATGTTCCATTCTGGACCTATTTCCATGGTCTCATTGCATAAGTATTTCCTCACCACTGTCTCTGCTCAGACTGACTGGACTGTGTTGTTTTTTGGATGTTCCACTTTCTTGTCTATGTCAAACCCATTGTACAGGAAGGTCCTTTGTCTGAAAATTCTCCATCTTTCAGCAGGATTTCAGTCCTGACACACCCCCTTAAAGATGACCCTACCTGACGATACCTCTTTTTTCAGATCTCAGTTGAAACTTTCTTTTTTTTTTTTTGGTTTTTCTCCGGTACTGGGAACTGAACTCACAACCTTGCACTTGCCAGGCAGGCGCTTTTTGCCACTGAGCTAAATCCCCAGCCCCTCAGTTGAAACTTTCTCAAGTGCATTTCAGTGCCCTGTCTTCGTTATATATTCCTAAGCTTCACATGTTTATGCAGTATCTGACCCCCTTTTTCATAGCATGAGTATATTTCTAGCACTTTGGAAAGTCTCAGCACAGTTTTCTCATTCTAAAAAAAAAAAATTACACTTAAAATATATGGAAAGAGGCTACTATTTACAACCAGTGTGCACATTTATAGAAGTAGTTGGTTTTTATGATGATGATGGCAATTGGTTTCCAAAACTGCTGCTATTAAAGAGTGACATCTATATTTTGTGATACTAGAGTTTAAAAAAAAAAAAAAACCTGTATGATATTTCACAAATAGTGTTATGTGGTCTTGACATGTCTTAGAGGGTTGTTTTTAGCACTACATTCACTTAGTAAATGAAGAAACTGAAGCACAGAAGAAGGGTGCTAAATATGTCATTTGATGCAAGAACGAGTGAATAAATCCATCAAGTCCTTTGTGCTACTGAACCTCCCCTCTGCGCCTATTAGCCTGTGCTTGCATGCGTCCAATAATTCTTGTAGCAGTGCCTTCCAGCCCTTCAAACGCCAGTGTTTCTGGATTTGAAGTCATTTTATTTCTTATGTGACCCTCTTACAAGAGAGCTGGCTTCCTGCAAGCCTCTTCTTTCGTCAGCCTACTGAGGCCTTCTGCTGCCCTCTGCCGGCCCAAGATTGAGTTCGGTTGTGCTCCTCAAAAAACGCTACCTCATAGCCCGTCAAGGGAAAACAAAACAAAAAAGAAAACTCACAAATTGGGAAAAAGTTCTCTGTATGTGTGCTTGTTAACGTTTTCGTTCTTTTATTTTTTTTAAAAAAAAGAGAAAACAAAACAAAGTGTATACCCTTATCCAGTAATAAACTTACAATTTTAATGATTCACAGATTTATTAATCACAAAGTAAGTATTAGTGTGTATGTGAGTTTAAAATACTTTTAAAAAGAGATGCGTTCTTACTTATCCACGTTTGGATGTGAATGCTGCTTCTCACCAGTTTCACACTGAAATCCTAAAGTGTTATAAAATACTGTCATAGCATAAAATAGAGTAAGCATGCACCTTTCCAACTGAATTTTGCTTAAGTAATTACTTGTTTACTTTTAGGAAAAGTTTGTTGTAGAATTTACCTCCTTTTATGATCATAAATGCAATGCTCATTTTTTTTTTACAGAAAATCTAGAAAATTCAAGAACATAAAAAGATTTTTAAAAATCTGCCATCGGGCAATGGTATTTGTGGTTAAAATAACTTCGTATAAGTGAGTTGGATGACCCTTACTCTGTTATGTTGAGGGCAGAATGTCCATGTAGTTTACAGTGCATGTTTTACAAATCTACGTGGAGTTGGTAATACAAATCATAAAGATGGCTAAGCAACATGCGTTCAATGAGTGGAATGAGAACTCCACAACTTATAGAACCATGGGTAACACTTTTATTTCCATATCAGACAGATTTATTGAATAATATTTCATTTCCACCTATATATATTAAATCAAATGTGTACCATAAAAATTCAGCTGTCACAGTAATACTTTCTGGAATGCCTTTACTTTTCTTATGTTTTCCTCAAGACTTATTTCACTGAGAAGTATAAAAAATGAAAGACTTTTACCTTTAATGTAACAGTCTGCAGTTTTATCTTATTTAATTTTTGTTTAATGTTTTAAATTTCAAGGCACTTTATACATGTTCAGATAAAAAGATCAATGAGGATAACTTTACCTCTCAAATATAACTTTGTAACAGCAAAGTGGAAGAATGGTAAACAGTTTCTCTTTAGAATAATCAGCACTTCCAAAAAGCTAAAGGAAGACTCACCTATACAAATAATTCAGAAGGGGATAATTACAACCAATGGTATGGATAAATGCTTTACTTTTCCTCTGAGGCGGCTAGGTTATTGTTTAAACAGGCTTCTACCCAGATTTTAGAGGAATGTTGGGCAGTATGCTCTGAAAAGCCACTATGGGAAGCTGAGAGTGCAGTAGAGAATCCAGGATGTTAGAGGAACCAGAAACACGGAACTTCAGCTGTCTTAGTTACTTTTCTCATTGCTCAGACCGAGTACACAACATCTGAAGTTAAAGGAGGAAAGGTTTATTTTGGCTAGAATTTGTAGACATTTCAGTTCATAATCTGCTGACTCGAAGTCAGGGTGGAATGGCAGAGGGGCATCACAGAGTGGGCAGGAGCAGCGGAAGACAAGCAGCAGCAGCAGCAAGTGACTGAAGCAGCAGAAAACCATGGCAGCGGCCTTCTTTCCGCCCTTTATATTCTGCCCTCTAAGGGGTGGGGGTAGCAGTCACACCCAGGATGGGATACGCTTAATCCCAGCATTACACATTTAATCCCAGCACCACATTCTTAATTACACGTTCACACAGGCTCAACAATCCACCTCCGAAAAGTCCCACCTATGGCAGCATGAGGCTTTAGAGGAGCATCTAGATGCAAACTATAGTATCAGCTAAGCAAAGCTGCAGGCAAAAAGCAAAACCTACCCTGAGAGTGGCCATGAGGGTTTTATTGTATAACAGCATAGTGCCAATACCCCCAACCCATTTAGAGTTCATTTCACACCAAAACTGTAGGTCCTAGGCGTGGAACTATAGGATTTAATGTTTTTCTAGGTGACTTTTCTTCTTGTTTTGGTCCCGTTCTTACTTTATCCTTCTATTTTTCCCTTCTAGAATAGGAATGTTTACTCTGCACCTTTGTATGTTGCACATTTTTAACTTTATTTTGATTTTTAAGATGGGATCACAGCTAATACTTTGCCTTCAGTCTCAGAGGAGACTTCGGGCTTGAAATTTTCAGCAATGCTAGTACCGTTAAAACTTTGGTGACTCTTACAGATGGACTAAAGGAATTTGGTGTCAAATGATGAACATGAGTGTTTTGCGAGCCTGGAGCAGAATGTTATTGTTTGGGTCTAAAACACCCCCAAAATATTTGTGTGTTTTGAAGGGATTGGGTTATGGGTGGATAGATAAATGGGTTGTTAGGAGATAAGACTTGGTTAAAAAAAGGCAGGTCACTGGGGTTGTAAAATGGAAGGACATATCATCCTCCTTTCCCCTACATTTTTCTCTGCTCTTGGCCGCCAAAATACGAGCAGCGTTTTTGTGCTACACCCTCCCACTGTTGCCTTCCCTCCTTGGAGACCGCTGACTATGGACAGACCCCTCTGAAAGCGTGACTGAAAACAAGCCACTCCACCTCTAAATTGCAGGTGTTGAGTATTTTGTCTCTGCAGTAAGAAAACAACTAAGGCAGGTGTAATGCCCACTCAAGTATTGGTAAAATATTTGTAGGGCTTACTAGTTTCTAACTGTTGAGTTTTAACTGTTCTTTATATGTATGGTTACATGCACTTGTCTTTTCCTTGTTTTGTCATTTGCAGAAGAAAATATTTTAACTCCAAAGAGGTCCGTTTTACCAATATATTCTTCTAAATTTATTTTGGGTATCTTATCTAAGGAGTCATTGCTGAATAATTTTTGCTAACATTTCCCTCTAAGCTGTTTATTTTAAATATTTATTTAACATACCTTGATTATCACCTTGTTTTACCATTGGTGCCAGATGATTATTCAATTTTTGCAATGATTTTAGCTGCAAATTATCAGTGAACACTGCTCTACTTACAAAAATTTAGACTTTTAAAAATTTTTGCTATACTCTGTTTTTCAGAGTAACCTAAATACTATTTTTTGTTTTGTTTGTGTTTTTATTAGATATAAACATATACATTTATATACATTTTAAATATATTTGCCTATTTATACTTGCAATTCTTTTCAAAAAATGACAACAAATTCCTCCATTTACTATAACCTGTGCTCATTTCTAAAGTGGCTTTGCAATTGCTCTGTTGAAAAAGGGAAGGCTGCACATTTATCTGTCTGCTGGATTCTGGGTTTTAATATGGCTTGTCTGAACCTACAGAATGTTGTAAAGTGATGCTGTATGGATATCAGACCTAGATCTTGAAAAGCATTTTACTTTCTGGCCGTGCTTTGGTGAATTCCTTCCCTGAGTGGTTCCTAGGAAAAAGTCCAATGTAGTTTCTACGGTAACCAGAGGTCACATGCAGAGAAAGAAATCCAGCCAGCAGCTACTGACAACATCCAGATATGTGAGTGAGGCCTTTGTAAACATCTAGTCACAAACTAGTAAAATAAAAATGTGCATGAGTGTGACCCTAGATGAGAATATATAAGTTCCTTACCTTAGTACAACTAAAACTTCTGAGCATTCAAAATTGTTCACAAATATGCAAAAAATCCATGTTCAGTATTTTCTTTCAATGCTACTTTTTATCTTTGCTTTTTACTTCCAGGATCATCTTGTGTCATGTATGTCTGTTTTTGAAATTCATGCCTTTCAAATTTGGTGAACTGCTTTGGTCTGTATGCTGATATTTTAACTAAATTTGAGAAATTTTCATCATTATTTCTTCATTTCTTTCCTCATCAAACTCATTTCCTCTTTACTCCAAGAATCGCTAATTAATCATTGTCCAACTTTTTGATGTTCCAAAATTCTGGATCTCTGGTAATTATTTTATATTTTTCTGTGTTTTTTCTAATTGTATATAATTTTATTGATATAGCATCAAATACTTTAGTTTTATTTATTTATTTATTTATTTGTTTATTTGTTTGTTTTTGGTGTTAGTAAGAATCAAATTCAAGACCTTACACACACTAAGCAAGTGCTTCTCATAGGCTACATTCCCAGTCCATTTTAAATTTTTATTTTTAGCGTGAAACTTCCTAAGTATCCTGGGATGGCCAAGAACTTGTCACCTTCCTGCTTTTCATCTCTTTTTTTCCATTCCACTATTCATTCATTTCAGCAAATTTTACTTCAGATGTTAAATATTTCAGGCCTAACAATTCTATGGAATCTTTCTCATAGTTTTTACTCCTCTGATAAAACTTGAGTTTTCTTTTAATTAACAGTTTTCACACTTTTCATGCACAGCATGTTTATATTCCTGTGAAAATCTTTGTCAGTTTGATGTTTACAGGTATTATGTTTGTGAGTTTTATTATGTCTAGTAATTTAGGTTGGATGTTAGACATTTTCACTATTATTGTTGAAATTTTTAATTTCTTTTTTTTTTTTTTTGTTCTTGGAATCAAACTGAGGACATTGTGCTTGCCAGGCAGGCACTTGTGATACTGAGCTGTATCCCCAGCCCAAGATTTTTAGTACTTAATTCACTTCATGAATGTTGAAGTTCTGTCTACTTGTTTACTTTTCCTGGTAATTACCTTAGATTAGATCCATGAATTCGGTGTAACCTTGTGTAAGTAGTGCTCCCAATGGCATGTCGACTTTTTATAATCTTTGTATCTTGTTTGTGCCACCCTACCCAAATACCACTCATGAATTAGTCTCAGGTTTGGATAATTGCTATCAGGATAAAGTTTTTTTTCTATGAAGTTTTTTTTCTATAAATACACTATTTTAGTTTTTGTGGTCTGTTACATAACCTTTGCACATACATGTTCTCCAAATTACAATGACTTCGCTTAACTTTTTGACTTTGCAATATTGTAAAATTAATAAGAATTCAGTAGAAACCATACATCAGATTTTAAATTGCCATATTACTACATCCAAGTAGTAATATGTCTTTCAATACATTTAGGATTCAAGGAGAAACAACTCATTCTCCAAGTACACTGTGCTGTTATCTATGATGTATTATAAGTTCGGTGCATTAAACTTGTGTTTATAACATTTTAAGCACAGGTTTCCCAGAATATAAACCCCTCTGCATTACAGAGGCATCATTATTGGCTCATATTCTCATTTCGCAGCACTTTAAAAATGTAAAAACACTCTTAGTTTATTGGCTATACAAAGTTTATACAAAAATAATTATGTGGGATGCAGTATTTTAAATGAGGTTGATAGAGTAATTAACACTTAAAGCCTGTTCAATGCTTCTTTGAGTACATTTTGTGAATGGCTAGCTCAAAAAATAAGATTGTGACACTGTTTCTTCACATACAGAATTATAGCATTATTCAATCAAGCCCTCACTTCACCACGATATCTTTCAGAGTCCTTGGATCCCAGGAGTGTCTAGAGCTACTTTCTGTAATGAAAAAGATTTTTCTCACTTTTATGTCCACAGCCCAACTCTATTGCTCATTTCTACAGAAATGTAGCTATCCTCAGAGCAAAGCAGCAGCAGAAAAGAGGGAGAAAATAACAGGGCACTTCCCATACTTCTCAGAAAACTTCCTTTATCTTTTTTCTTATTCTTACAGCTAGAGATGCAAGGTTTGCTTTGGGTTCTAAGTGCTTGCAACATTGTTGTGACTCCGCTTTAATAATTCATGCTATGTTGGAACAGCATTCAGGAAAATGTGTAGCCTACATTCTGTAGATTATTGCTTAAATTTCAGTGTTTGGTGATCAGAAGTACTTCGCAGTTCCTGGAGTGGAGCAATGTTGGGGAGATGAATAAAGGAAAAAGTAGGAAACTCATTAGCATAAATCCCTTCTTTGGTTTTGAAATCTTGTCTCAGTCTGTCTGCTAATGTTTGCTTTTCAGAGTTCTAGAGTTTTAGTAGCATTCCGGAGAAGAAATAAGTTGGAGTGAGTTTTCCCTTTTCTGAGATAGCCATTACATATTTTTGAGATTTTTTTGTATGTTGCCATGTACTCAAAGCATAAACTTTCATCATACATGTTAAAGAAGCTTTCTGAAGAAAGATACAATGGAGACTTTTACAGGTAAATGGATGCAACTCAAACTCATACTCCCAAGTGAAATAAATCTGACCCATCTGTGCAAATATCATATTGTCTCATGAGTGTGAGAAATTGAACAAGAAAATAAGACCCAACCTGTACAATAGAGACCGTGAACTGGGAAAAAGCCTGTTAAAAAGAAAGGAAAACCTGTGATGGGGGGAAGATGAAAGGAAGAAAGGGAAAGGAAAAAATATATGTATACACAAGACAGTTAAGATAGTTACTCAGCCAGGTTTTCTTAGTTTTTTGAAAAGAATATTTTGTGCTAATATTGTTTAAACAAGATAACATGCCTGTATTTTTTACTCTGATTAACTATGAGAAAGACAACAGTATACAATGTATCAACTATTGTAACTGTCCTGTTAACCTGTTTTGAAACTTGGTTTCATTTTTTTATTACCTTTTTCCTCTTTAAAATGAAAAAAGAAGCTTTCATTAAAATATTTAGAAGGATGTGAAAGAATTGAATTGACTAAGTACTTGGAGAACTAACTATATATTTTATATTTTAGCAGGTTATATATACGATTCATGATTCCAAAGTTGGTTTCATATTGAGCTGTATTAAAAAATAACATTTTGTGAAAACCTAGAAAAAGAGAAGATCACCAGCAATTTGGAAATACATGAAACCATACAACACAATTTAAGAAAACATAAGATTGTATAAAATTGAAGGTGTTTTTCTTCTATTATGAAAAAATTTACCTAAATCACATACTTTAAAAAGCACATATGTACACATATATTTGATACCATTTAACTCAAAAAAGCTACAAGTAGTTCATAAAAATGAAAAATATTTCTTTGTGACTTTAATTATTCTTGTATTGACACTCTTTCTGAGAAATTGGACTATGGTGCACATATTTTTCAATAGAAGGAAGTTTTCTAGTATGAGAGTGAATAAATGTAACTTCTCAGATGTTAGAAAGTCCACAAAATGCTAACTCATAAACCTGCCTTCATGAGCAACAAAAGATTCTATACTATTTGGCGTTCATATTTTCAAAATTTCCTTTATACACATGAAAAAATATTTAACACAACTGCATTCCTTAACATAATCACACACAAAGAAATTTTTAGCACATGAGATAAAAAATGTGCTAAGTGTTAGTGGTTTATAAAATAAATGCCAGTCAGAGTGCTCATCCTGAGAATTCACAAATCACTTACAGTTATGAAACACGTTGTTTTTATTAGCAAGCTCATGTCTTTCTGTATATTTTGGAAAATTCCTCAGTCATCAACACTTTAAAGTTATGTGATTTCATAATTATAGAATGACATGGAATTGAAAGTCCAATAAAGTTAAAACTGTGTAGCATATGATATTTGAATAACAATAACATCCAACCTGTTTTATGTTTCTGTATAAATTAAATTCTTTTCCTTGTGGTAGACTAGTAAAATGACATTAATATTTACCTAACCATCTAAATGTATACTTCAAACTACAAACATTTATTGGGCATCTATGATAGTTTTGGATAAGAAGTCAAGAGACATACACGATGTTGGCATGGAAAGCTTTATAAAAGATTTATAATGGAGCACTGCCATAAAAAGTAAGGGATATACTTAAAATGACTTGTTCTCACACTGTAGAAATGGCATGCAGAAAGGAGGCTATTCCTTCTGAGGCTGGGATATCAGGCAAAGAACAGATACCCTATCTTTGGATTCCAGCCTATCCTAGTCAAGGAGTGGTTGTGATGTGACCAGGGTAATACTTGCTAGAAACTTACTATTGGGGGACCAGGGAGAACTCTTCAGAGGAAGTTTCAACCTGGTGATTCCAAGCTTTAGAACTGACTAAGGAGGTTATTGGGTTTGGTTCCCATTCAAAGCACCACTGCCTACAATTCACTCTAGGAAAAGAGTCAACAGAGGCTGTGTTTTCTGCAGGAACCTCTGGAAAGCAGCACTGGAAAGAAAGAGGAAGACCTTCATTGTGGAGGACAGTGAGGGAGACTTTGTTGATCAGTAATGTTGAAGAGTGATGAGGACTTATGTAAGGGTGGTGCTATGATCCATCTGAATGTATTAGTAAAGAATATTTCAAATGAGAATAGTGCCAATTACAAAAACTGAGTTCTAGGTCTATATTTGCCATGCTGGCAAATGGACAGGTTTCTCAGTTATGGTGGGTGACCTTGTGCAGATGATCTCTAAATAATCATAAATTCTTTGGCTTTTATTTTGTGAGAAAAGAGAAGCCAGTCCAGGTGTGATGGCTCACACCTGTAATCCCAGCACTCAGAAGGCTGAGACAGGAGGATCGTTGCGAGTTTGAGACCAGCCTGGGCTACAAAGTGAGCTCGAGGCCAGCCTAAACTGCACGGCGAGACCCTGTCTCAAAAAGACAAAAACAAAAAAAAACAAAAAAACTGAAATGAGAAGCCATATTTAAATGTTTAAAACAGATGTGAGACAAGTGCTTCTGAGTTATCAATGACTGCTTTCATGATTATCAGGAAATTAGAAACTTGTAGTGCCACAAATTAATACTGATTTTGTGGGAGATATTTGTAGGATTCACTAATAATTGTATTATCTTGAACTTTCTGATTGTACGGGTAAACTAGTTTCTTATTTCCTTCTTAGTTGGCAGATTTTGAAAACAGAATAAAGGCTTTGAATTGTTTTTATACTAGCAGTTCATAAATGTTATCCTAATGAATATATGCATTGCTAAATTGAAGTGGTTTGCTGTGTTTGTAAAAATGCAAACGCGATAATTTCTTAATGGCCTGGGTAAAAATCGAAATGTCTGTGCTATAAAGAAAGATTGATTAAAAAGAATAGAATGCTTAAAGGCAGACCACATGAATTGAACCCTGAATCTCTAAGTGATATGATTAGAAAGAACCAGAATGGGGCTGGGAATTTGGCTCAGCGGTACAGCACCTGCCTGGCAAGCGCGAGGATGTGAGTTCAATTCCCGGTACCAGAAAAAGAAAAAAAAAAAAAAACATTTCTGTGGAGCTGGGGATTTAGCTCAGGGGCACAACACCTGCCTGGCAAGTGCAAGGTCGTGAGTTTGATTCATGGCATTGGAAAAAAAAAAAAAGAATACAACAAAAAAAAAAGAGTCAGAATGTTGTGTGTTGTTTGTTTTAGCAGAGTATCATGAATAAGATATGACCGCTGACAAGAATAATATGGGTCTTAAACAGTGATCAAGTGGAATAGATGGAAATGTCAGTGTTCAAAAGTCTTACAAATAGCAAGAAAGAGTGCTACTAGACTCCAGCAACAAGAAAGAAAGATAAAGTATGTTTGAGTTACAAATATCAATAAAAATATCAATTCAACAAAGTATTTCAACTGTGGATCAAAGTGAAATTAAGGTTCTATGTAGTTGCCGTGAATTTGTGAGAATTAAGGCAAGAGGGTGCCGGGAAATGTGAATAAAACCTAGGAACAAACTTTGGATATAGACCAAGGCAGATGGAAGTTGTAGAGGCAGACACTGGAAGCCCACAAAAATTTCTAGGAAAAACTATTGCCAAGAGAATCGCAAAGCTAGGACTAAAATAAACTTAAGCATTTCAAGCAGGAAAACAGCACTTGTAACCACACTCTTGCATAACCAGGAAGCAGCCCAAAGCGCTATAGAAATGCAGAGAAACTAGAGCACCCCACAGGAGGAATACATTCAGGCATGGCTCCAAAGGGGATAATGGATATAGAAGAATCTCCCAAGCAGCAAATCAGCATCTATTCAAGAACCTTTCCTCTTAGAGAAAAACCACACAGAGTCACACAGCTCTATTTCTTTTTAAGGGGACTTTCAGTTGCATTTATCTTGGTTCTGAACCACATTTTATAGTACAGTCATGTTCCGTCTTAATGATATTTTGCTCAAGGTTAAAACACGTGCACAACAGTGGTCCCATAAGGTTAAAAATTCCTGTTACCTTTTGGTGTCACAGCTGCCACAATGTCATACCAACACATTGCTCAGGTGTTTGTGGTGATTTTGCTGTTAATTAAACTACTGTGTTGCCATGCTTTTAAAAGTATAGTATATGAAATTATATACTGCATATAATATTTGATGATGTTAATCTACTACCATACGTTACTAGCTTTTTTTTTTTTTGCTATAGTATACCTCTATGAGTATTTTAGATAGTATGCCCACTTTTTTTTTTTTTGGTACCAGGAATAGAACTCAAGAACTTACCCTTGCCAGGCAGGCAGTTGTGCCATTGAGCTGTATCCCCAGTACTCCACTTTTTAAAAGTAACTAACTGTAAAGCAGTACCCGACAACTTCTCCAGCAGTATTTCAAGATGAACCACTGTTTTCATAGGTGAAGATCACTCTGTAAGTACTAATATCACTGAGGACCTTCCAGAAGGATGAGGTATGCAGATAAAATAGTACTACCAATGAGCCTGACTCTGTCTAAGTCTAGGCTAATGTGCTTTTATCTTATTTTTAACACAATTTTTAAAAATGTTTAAGTGAATCAAAGATTATTAATTAAGACTATAAAGACAGAAAAATATTGTATTGCTATAAAACATTTTACTTTAAGTGTTATTATGAAAGCATTATAAGAATATAAAATAGAATTGTAATAAGCTGTTTCATTTATTATGGAAGAAAGAAAAATATTTTTGATTCGATGTACTAATTGTATAAATAAATGGAGTTCAGTGTGATATTTCAATACACATATATTCATCAAATACGGCCTTCCTTTATCTACTTCCTCCTCTCCCCTTCACAAACAATAAAATTGTTTATAAAATCATCTCACTTTTCAACTGATTAGTGACTAATATAATGAGTTATGCACATACACATACGTATTTACATTTCTTATATATTTGTTGATTAGCTTCCTAGACTTACCATTACAAAGTACCACAAAACAGACATTAAGTGACAGAAATGTATTGTCTCATAGTTCCTTAGCTGGAAGTCCAAACCCTTAGAGTCACTATGCCCATACCCCTTCCGAAAGCCAGGACCTTTTTGCTTCTTTACAGAGTATGGTTTCCTGGACAATCGTTGCATTCTTTGCGTGCAACTGCAGCATCTTAATCTCTTCCACTGCCATCAATGCATTCTGCTCCAGCCTGAATGTCTGTCTTCTTATAGGAACATAGGTCATATTGTTTAAAAGCTCACCGTGCTTCTACATGACTTGATTTAACTTTAAATAATTGTATATTCAGTCAACCTATTTCCAAATAAGTTCACATTCTGAGGTGGCAGGGATTAAGACTTCACGATACCAGTTTGTGAGACACAAATACTTGAAAAACTCACTTCTACTTAGAACAGATTTCCAAAGACAAAAAAAAAAAAAATACATGATTGAGTTAAATAGTTATTTAAGCCGGAAATTTTATTTTTTTATTTGTTCTGAAAGCAGTAAGATGCTAAGCTGACAAATTATTGTAAGTTTAGAACACGGCTCATAAAAATTTATTTGACTTCTCAACTGAAATGCTCTGTCTCTATTACATCCTCCCAATTTCAAACTAAGGAATTTTTATTGGAGAATCTAAAAGTTATAATCTAAAGAAGTAAAATTATATTTTCAGTAATATCACAATGTCAGTACTGAAATCCTATAAGGTAAGCAGGACAGACAAGAGCCCAGTTTCATTAATAAGCATATTAAAATCGTAAAAACACATCACTTTGCATTGCTAATCACTAACTGTAAAGGAGGAAATAAGATTTCTATAGTAACACAATATTTTCACAACCTTCTAATATGAACCGATAAAATAACCGATAAAATATTACTTAGTCTCTTAAGAGTAAATACAGTTAAGGAGTACATGATATAATAGTGTTGATTTATTTTATTTTGATGAACTCATAGGAATGAGCTCATTCTTTATTCTTCATTAACTCTTTTCAAAAAATTAAAAATCATTTGCTCTACCGGATGGCAATGATTATTTGTCTATGTGTTTAACTATCAATTAATCACATATTTATTTATTTTGCAAAGAAAAATAAGTCTCCTGGGTAAATACAGTTGGAAATAGTACTGCTACAGAGAATTTCATAGTTTTTAGGTTTTTAAATTTTCCAGATATCTTATTTAGTTTTAAACCACTCCTCAAAACCAGGACTGCTATTTCTATTCCAGTATGCTTCTGTTTTACTATAAATGAAGCAGAATTCATCTGTCCCTTTAGATAGTACCTCACAAGCTGTAGAACCTGCCTGTTTATATTACCTGGGCTTTCCTTCCTCTTCATAAAACTCTCCAACAGAGTGAAAGTACATTTTAGTTTTATTATGCCATAAAACATGGTGCAATACATTTCATTCTTTTACGAATTGTCTTGAGAACATTTTAATTGCGTTTCATTGTGCCTTGGTGTCAGATATGTTCTTTTATGACCTCTTCTTCAAACCTCACTCGTTACTCTTCTCAGTTTCTCTACTAATGAGCAACGTTGTATTTCTTAAGATCTTTGTCAGTCCTAAAGCTGTGAAATCCTCTCTGCAAGTACTGTTGCTCTGTGATTTTAACTGCATGTTTCAGGCTGGCTGTTCTGATTATTTTCTTCATTCAGTTGTACATCTCCATATTTTATTGTGACAGATTTCTTTATTCTCCTCTGTCAGAAAATATATAATGTCATTATATAAATCAATATTAATGAAAGTAATCAGTATTAACTTACACAACTTTAGAAAGAAATAATAATTCTTTGGAAGTTAGCATTATGAATGTTTTATTGTTTCTTATAGAAAACAAATGGGAAAAAGATGCCCAGTGTTAAACTGGTAGTTGGATGTGATGTGGCAACGATGTTATTAAGGGGGATGCTACAGTTTGATGTTTCTAGAGAAAGGGTTGATGGTAAACAAACCATAAACAAAACCATGAAAGGCAATCTTTCTGTGGGAAAGGGTAATCATTGTGAAAACAGGACAGGAAAATTTAGAGATTCTGAAGATAAACCCAAGCTTCACTGTTGATAAATTTGTCATTGTTATTGTTTTCCTGTTTCTCTCCTCTGTGTGTTAAACTTATAGACGCTCAACAAGAATTTTTCTCCTTTGTCTACACAAGCTTTTTCTATGGGGTAGAACCTGAGAGTTCAGGGAGGAAACTGAAGAACATCTGCTGAAGGAAAATATGCCCCATTAGCCCTTCCTAAGAGAGGCCCAGCTCCGTGAGCAACAAGCAATTTAGAAATAGCCCTGCTCTATGGTGATGATGTGGGTGATCCCCACACATTAGAGCTACCTAAAGAGTGAGGCAGAGGCTACATCCTGCTGCAGATAGGAGTAAGGCACTGGTGCCTATTGGTGTGATGATTCCAAATGGAAAGTTGATGAGGTAGAAACAACAGCAGAACTGCATGAAAGAGATAAGGGTAGAAAAGAGGAAAATGTGGCTTATCTCAAGTTCTTCTTGGAAGTGTAGGAAAGATAATAAAAATAAAAAGTGGAGTTTAATGCATTTAAATATGGTTTAAGAAGTGTTTGCTGAGTGAGGTTCAGATCTGGCAGCTAGGATGCAATGTCTACTTATTTGAATTTTGGATCCACCTACGGAATTACTGTTGGAGCATATTTCTGTCTGGTGGATCATGAAGGCATAGCTTTGAGTTTGAAGTGTGATCTCTTGCCCCCTTTCCTCTATCACTGTTTCATTTCACTGCTTCTTTTTGGCCATGAACTAAAGCAGCTTTGCTCTGCTGTGACCTTCAGTTCTGATACTTCTTCCTTGGAGGCAGCTGGCCATGGACTGAACCTCCTGAAGCTGTGAGCCCTAATCAGCGCTTTTTCCTTTATGTGGCAGGTATTGTGTTTTATGTCTCAGTGAAAAGAAAGCTAAACAGTACTCTTCCAAATAAAGGGGACATGAAGACATTCCCGGTCAAACAATAACTGAGCATCTTCAGCATCATAAGGCCTGCGCTGCAAGAAATACTTAAGGAAGTCCTTTGGAATTAAGGAGAAAGATATTGAAGAGTAATTCAAAGCTGTAAAAAGAAACAAAGATCTCATGAAGAGCAATTGCATGGGATGATGGAAATCGTTATAATTATGACAGTTGTTAGTGCCTTCACTTTTTTTTTCTGCTTAATTTAACAGGTTAAAACACTAAAGCATTATTAGTGTAAATAATAATGTAACTTTGGTTTGTAACTTCATATTGCATTCTCCAAATAACTTAAAAACTAACATGTATAAAATAATTATTAGTTCATATTTTGGGGCATAAAAGGTATAAAGGTGTAACTTATACCATCAGCAACTAAAAGGGATGAAGATGGAGCCATCCATGATCAGAGATTTTTCATATTATTGAAATCATACTGGTGCAAAATCAAGATAATTATTATAACTTCATGATGTTGAACATGATTTTCATTCTACCCACAAAAAATAGCAATAGAATAGACACAAAAGGAAAAAAGAAAAATTGTAAACTTTGAGCTACTCAAAAATTTAAAAATAAACAAGAAAGAAAACAGAAACGTGAGAAAAGAGGTTAAAATGCTTATTCAACATGGCCATTTAGAAGAGGAGCCACATTGGAGCTACTCAGAGAAAATCAACTAAAAATACACAATAGGAGGAAAAGGAGGGATGTACATCCTGATGCTCAAATCAATCTGAAATAAGGGACTTGTAGATAAAACAAAATATAGACGTAGTATTTTACAAAGCAGTGATCCAGCCCACAGGGCTTTGGGTAGCATGGCCACCTCCGTGCCAGACAGATTTGGCGTACCGTGAAGCCTCCAAGAAATGGATGGACTGCAAAAGCGTGGCTAACTCAAGACAAATAAGACAGGTTTGGGACACAAGGTCTCTTGCCTCTTGTGCTGTCCTCTACACAGAGGACGCAACACCTGGCAGCAAATTTTGCTGGTGCTGCTCCCTCCCCAATACGCAGTCAGCAGTTTTTTTTATCATGCACTTCAACTGGAACCCTTAATGACACCAAGGTTAAGGACCACAGTGCAGAAAATCCATGACCCTTCCTGCACTAAGATGCAGACACAAGATTTAAACAGCAGTCAGACTTCTCCACGCCCACATGGGAGAGGATACTGAAGCAGACTGAGAAGGCTTGGGCCCCTTTGAGATGGCAGCAGAAGTATTAAGCCAGTAAGGTTGGGGACAAGGGTAGCCCAGTGGTGTCATGACTGCCGAATTGACAGCACAGATCACTAAGTGGAATAACACAATCCTTTCTGCCCTGAGACCAATGAGTATGACACTCCCCCTACAGCAAATGAGTTTGAAATGGGACTGGCTATCTCTGCAGTAATGGCGGGAGAAGAGAGACAACCCACAGCACCCACCCCATCTTGCCCAGCAACAAGCACCATGAGAGGAGAGGTATTCCTGGGCAAACAGAGTACAAAACGCTGGTCTGACCAGGAGGAGCTAACTGTACACACTGGGAGAAGCCTCTTGCTCTCTCTGTCTGAAGGCAACACAACACACTGGGTGAGACACACATAGACAAACAAGTTTTGTTGTTACTGTTGTTTGGTTGGCTTTTTAGGTTGCTTAGGACTTTATTCTTGTTCTAATCTATCTATCTTCTTTCTCTTTCCTGAACTATTTCTCTTGATTTTATATACACATGTCAGGGAACATTATCTATAGTCTTTCTGATCTACTTCAATGATCTTTGGGTTTCTCATTCATTCTCTCTCTCTTATCCAATTGCCAAAGCCTGAGTGATCATTCTTGGTCCTCCAACCTTGCTTTCAATATATTTCTCTTCATTTAGCTTTCTGTTTTATCCTGTACCCCTCTTATATTTCCCTTCCACAGAGTGAAAGCACTGCACTAAGGAGAAACTTTTATATGGAAGTTACTGAATAATTAGATTTTGTTATATACCTGTAGGCACTCCTCCTGTGGTTAAAGGTACCAAATTAGTAGTTACCACAGTTTGCCAGAGTTTGGATTGTGCTTGATGCTATTGCCATTCTTAATTTCACTATTTTAGCTAGGATACCATACCTCTTATAATCATTTGTTTTCCCTTATATGACAACTCTGCAATTGTCTAGGGTCATAATTATCACCATAGTCCAGTACTAGGGGACAGGTTGATGAGCAAAATAGATAGCAGCATGTCATTCTTAATAAATTAGGATGGTAGTATATTGGGACACATACAAAGGCCAAGAACCACATACACCTAGAAAACATTTTTGAGGAAGAGACATACCCTAGGAAAGCCTCATTACTAGTGATAAAACTATTTGCTATAAGAATCATACATGCATCTACACAGAAAATAAAATAAAATAAAAATAGAAAATGAAAATAACAGAAGCAAAATACAGTCTCAGACCTCCAGGACAAATCCAGGGAAAAGGAGATAGAAGAAATCAGAATCCACACATCTGAATTCTCTGGAAATATAACAGTAGAACTTAGAAAATAAATGCAGGAATCTGTAGAAGAAAACAGAGAAAAAATAACTTTTCAGGCAAAAAGGAGATAATAACCACAATGATGGACTTGCTCAGCAAACCTAGGCATAGATTTTTAAAAATGAAGGAGCATGGGAAAATGATAGAAACTATGAATACTTAACTTAGGAAAGAAATAGACTCTACAAAAAAAGATTCATACAGATACTAAGGAAATAAAAAATTCCACTGAAATTTTACAAATTGACTGAACAGAACTGAAGACAGAATATCAGACTCAGATGATAGGATTATTGTTAGTGTTCACAAAAATAAAAATTTCTTAAAAATGGTAAAGGTTTATGAAAAACAATCCAACAGCTGCAAGATGTTGCAAGGAAGAAAACCTAAGATGATTGGAGTCAATGAAAAAGCAGGAATCAGCACAGATAATATAAAAATCCTGTTCACAGAAGTAATGGCAGAAAACTTGCCTAGCATGGAAAAGAATTTGATAGATAAGTGAGGCATATAGAACTCAAATTAGCCATGATCAAAATAAATCTACACCAAGGCATATAATGATCAAGATTCATTCAGCACAAGAATAGTATATTAAAAGCTATTAGAGAGAAGAAACAAATAACCTATAAAAGAAAGCCCATCAGAATCACAGAAGACTTCTTAACATAAACCCTTAAGTCAAGGAGAGCTTGGAGTGAAGTATTTCAATTCCTGAAAGAAAACTTGTCCCAACTAGATTGATGCACTGTGCAAAACTATCTTTCAAAAGCAATGGAGAAATAAGATACTTCCATAATGAAGGCAGCTGGAGAAATTTATGACCACCAAACTGCCCTCTGAAATGTTCTGAAGGATATTTTAGGGAAAGACAAAGAAGACTACAGTCCCAACAATGGCAATAGAAAGAATCCATCATCCAAGATAAACAAACAGAAGAGTAAGACAGGGAACCAACAATAGGATAATGACATTATACAGGTAAGTCAAGATATAGCATTTATAACCACTAATGTAAATGGTCTTAATTCACCAATCAAAAGAAAAAGACTCAGAGAATAGATCAAGAAACCAGATCCAATGCTATGCCTAATATAAGAAACACTTTTCACTCAAAAAGTAATTTATAGATATAGTTAGCTATTCTTTTTGTAGGCAAAGTTAACTTTAATACAAAACATTAAAATAGACAAAGAAGGTCACTGCATGCTTGTTAAGGGGAAACTCTGAAATAAAGGGCTAATAATCATAAATGCATCTGCTCCAAACACAGGTGCACCTAAGTATATAAAACAAATATTAAAGTACAAAAGAAATCAAATAAACACTAACACAATTGTAATGGGTGTCCTTAATAACCAATTGTTGCAAATAAATAGATCAGACAAAAATATTGACAAACACTCAAAATGGAACCAAACTTGGGAAAAAATGGATTTCGCAGATGTCTACAGAGTGCTCCATGCCACAACATCAAAATACAAATTCTTTTTAGCTGCGTATGGGACTTTCTCAAAAACAGACCACATACCACCCTATAGAACATGCTTAAGTAAATGGAAAGGAACAAAAGATAACCCATGCATATTACAGACATGAGGAATGAAAGGGGAAATCAGTGGGAAAAGAAACTACAAGAATTCCATAAACATATGGAAATTAAATAATACCTTATTGAACAATGAATATGTCACAAATAAATCAAAGAAGAAATTAAAGAATATCTAAAATTAAATGATAATGCCGATATAATATACCAGAATTTATAGGATGCAATTAAAGTAGTCATAAGAAGGAACTTTAGAGCTGAGGATATAGCTTAGCATGGCAAAAGCACCTGTCTTGAAAGCATGAGGTCCCAAGTTCGATACCCAGTACGAAAAAAGAAAGGAAATTTATAGCAGTGAATACCTATGTCAGGAAAACAGAATGATCTCAGATAAACAATTTAATGTTGAAGCTCAAACTCGTAGAAGAAGAATAAGTCAAGCCCGAAGCTCAGATGAGGGAAAAAATTATAAAGATGACAGCAGAAATCAGTGCCATTCAGACTAAGAAAACAATACAAAGAATCAATAAATCAAAGAGTTAATCCTTTGAAAGATTAATAAACACATAGGCAACATTATCAAAAAAGTTATCAAAAAAGGGAAAGAAAAGAGAATGAAATCATGCAATTAGAATTAAATGTGTGAAAGCACAATGGATGCTGATTGAAATCCAGAAAATCACCAATACCTACTTTGAGAACCTTCTCTATAGTAGGATGGAAAATATACAGAAAGAGACAGATTCCTAGGTATACATGAATCATGAAAGTTATATCAAGAAGTTATAAAAATTATAAATAACCTAATATCAGTCAGTGAAATTGAGCATGTAATTAAAATTTACCAATAAAGAAAATCCTAGGTCCTTATGAATTCACTTCTGAATTCTACAAATATTTAGAGAAGATTTAATGCCATTACTCCTCAAACTCTTTAATGATATTGAAGTAGAAGTAATACTCCTGTAGTCATTCCTGGAAACAAGCATTAACCTGATACCAAAACCGGGGCAGGATCCAACCAAAAAAGAAAACTACAAGCCAATCTCCCTAATGAACATAGACAATCAGTTAGATACTGGCAAACAGAATGCACCAAATCATCAAAAATATTATAAAGCAAGACCAAGTGTAATTAATCTTAGGGTTGTAGGGATGGTTCAACATACACAAATCAATAAAAGCAATACATCGTATGAACAGAACCAAAGACAAATATCCCATGATCATCTCAATAGATGCAGAAGAAGTATTTGAAAAGTCCAACACCCACTC
>NW_004955426.1:7020031-7048135 GCF_000276665.1 Chinchilla lanigera | reverse complement strand
CCTAGAACATATAATGAATTGAAAAACCCTAGACTCTTTAATTTAAAGACCCAATCCAAAAATGGGCATCATTTGGAGATGAATACACAATTTGCAGATGAAAACATACAAATGGAAAATGAATACACAATTTGCAGATGAAAAAATACAAATGGAAAATAAATATATGAGAAAGTGTTCAACATCACTGGGCATTCAAGAGATGCAAATTAAACAGTGTTGATATTCCATCCCACCCATGAAAGAATGACTATTATCAAGAAAACAACCAATAGCAAATTCTGCCAAGAATGTGAGCAAAAAAAGAACTGTTCTCTACTTTTGGCAGGAGTGTGGACTGGTACAACCACTGTGGAAATCAGTGTGGAGATACCTTAGAAACTAGGACTACAGGTCCCATTTGACCCAGCTATTCATCTTGTTTGTATCTTCCCAAAACCATTAAAAGCATCGAAGCACAATGATATATGAACATCTATGTGTCTTGGTTACTTTTCTCTCATTGCTGAGATAAAATACCTGACATCCAGAATTAAGGATATAAAGGTTTATTTAGCTCACAGTTTGTGGAGATTTCAGTCCATACTTGGCTGGCTCCAAGGCAGAGTGGCACATGGCAGAGGGCAACAGTTCATGATGGCAGAAGACAACAAAGCAACAAGAGCAAAAAGGAGAAAGGGCAGCAAGCATCCTCTTTCCCTCCCTTACATTGTTTGTCAACTACCACCCCGGGATGAAAGTAGTACTCATGAATCAATCACAAGCTGTAGATATCTGCCTCATGACTTCGTAAGGCTTTGGGGGGACATTCAGACACAAACCATAATACCATGTTTATAGCAGCAAAATTTGTAACATCTAAATTTTGTGAATAACTCAAATGCCAAACAACTAATGAATGGGTAAATTTTTTTTTATAAAATGAAGTACTACTATGCCATAAAGAAGGATAAATTTGAGACATTTATAGCTAAATGAATGGCCTTTCACTTTATTCTTATGTGAAATAAATTGGACAATCCAACCATTTAAATATTTCATTTTGTCTCTGGTGTAAGAAACTGAAAGTGTGAACAGGAACCAAATATATAATAGATATCATAAAATGGTAAGAAATTGTTCAAAAGGAAAGGGGAATCTGGCAGAGGGAAGGGGAAAAAGAAGAAATGGAAAAGAAAAACACTAAGGAAAGAAGGATAAAAGAGAAACACAGCTCTGTAAACAAGGAGGGGAAGAGGGGTTGGAGGGAAGAGAATGGGAAAAAAGAGGTACCAATATATAACATACAGGTGAAAATTCTCTGTGGTAAATGTTATCATTAGGTATTCTAAATGGTACAAATAAACTTAATAATAAAAAGAAGAATTTTATTACATGGCTGTGCATCTGTAAGCAATTTATATGATATTTTGCATTTTTTAAATTTTAAAAAATTGATACCATGTTGAATGTATTTCTTGTCTTTTTTCATTCACAAGTACTGTTTTGCAAATTTATGTTGATATATGTATGCCTAGTTCATTTTAACAGCTGGATAGTATTCCACTGTATGAACATATCAAAAAAGAAAATAAAATGCTATAAATTATTCATAAAACAAATAATATGATAATGAAAATTCCTCTTTATTGCAAATTACCATAAGTGCAAGTTATAAATATTCCATTGAAGTGGAATTGCAGAACAGATAAAATACATTTTCTATAATATACTGTTTTTTGTAGTAAAAGACATAAATAAATTTAAAACGAATCATAGAAAAAGATATTCCTGAAAAGAAACCAAAAGTGTCTCAACTATAAAAGAACTATATAAATTTCAATTTCCAAAATTTACAGGAAACTGAGGACACTACATGTTACTTAAAGGGTTAATACAACCAAAAAAGATATTGCAAATATAAGTTATGATCCTCATGATGGGCCATCAAATTGGAAGGGGATTAAGGGCTGGGAAGCTGGGGGATGAATATGATCAAAATACATCACACAGAAGGAAGCACCACCAACACATGTGAAGCCAGGAATAAGGCAGTGGCAAGGGGTAATGTGTGAGGACAATTAAAGTATGCAATATGCCTGCAGAAATCTGCCAAAATAAAAACTGTCCATTTACACCTGGTAATTTGAGCAAATTTGCTGAAGATAACAATATGTAATATAACAAAAACTGTTAATCCCTATCATTTTGTTTTGAAACCCTGTACAATTTTTATTGTTTTTGCTTTGTTTTATTTTTATCCATGTTGTTATTATATTTTTATTCTCTTTTTAAAAAGTCAATTAACTTGAATTGCCTTGAAATTTTCTTTACCACATTAATGTCTGCTGCCATTCATGTCAGTCTCTGGCAAAGTCTCAGTATAGGAGTAAAATTTTCTATCAGAGCATAGCACAGAATGATTGGAGTGCAACTTCCAATAGAGTGCTCGTTCCCAGCTGCAGCCTCTTGAGACTTTCCTTTACCATCTGCATTTCACTCACAGTTAACACTCAAAACTCTCTTGGGTTTCTAAACACCAGACAGAAACAATGAGTAAGCTGAAAAAAAATCTCAAAAGATTTATTAAATAGCATTAAAACAAATGGAATCCTTAAAAATTAACTTAATTAAAGATTAAAAATTTATATATTGAAAAATGCAATGCATTACTATTTTCTTATTTTGAAGAAAATAGTACAAATAAAAGAACAATAGCAAAGTACAAAGAACACAAAGCAAGGACATGAAAAATGATACAGGGTTTCAAACCAAATGGTAGAGATTAACAGTGATTGTTGTATTGTTATCTTCAACGAAGTTGCTCAGATTATCAGATATAAGAATAGAAGATTGATCAAATCATTAAAGGGAATAAGAAAATAATAATTTAAAAGAACATTAGAGACAATCCATAGTGTCACAGGCAGGAATGTAGGAATTCACCAATGGATACTATACTGCCAATTGTTGTTATAAATTAAAGATGATATAAATACATAGAAATAGCCTATTTATACATAGTAGAAAAAATACTAATAAAATGTTAATGTTACCTAGCTTATCTATACAATCAAAGCAATTGCTATCAAAAGTTTAATGGTCTTTACTGTAGAATAGAAAAGTATTCTAAAATTCATATGAAATGTCAAGTATAATCAAATAGGCAAAACAATCTTGAAAATAAAGCTAGAAAATTTACATTTTCCAGTTATAAAACTTAATAATAAAACCATACAGTACAGTCATAAAGACAGGCATGTACATAGATGAAATAAATTTTAAAAGTCATCAAATAGCCTTGTGTACGATGTTGAAAAATTTTTCCCAAAGGTGTTGAGACTATTCATTGGAGTAGTTTTTTCAGTAAATTATGCTAGGGAGATTGTATATTCAAATGCAAAAAAGAAAAAAAAAAGAATTGGATTCATATTAGTATCATATATAAAATTTAATTCAAAGTGGATCAGAGATCTAATTGTAAGACCTAAAACTCTAAAATTATTTAGACAAAAACATAGAACAAAAGCTTCACAACATTAAGTAGGCAATGATTTCTTAAATAATAAAGGCACAGGATGCACAAGCACACAAACAAATTATATTTATTGAGCATTAAAAAATTTCTGCATCAAAAGATAATATGAACAGAATTAAAAGGCAAACAAAATTGGAAAAACTGTACATTGTATTTCAAATTGTACCTCTGATTAATGAACAATATTCAAAATGCACAAGTCATTCTTAAAATTCAATAGCAAATAGTCAATAAGCTGATGTCAAAATGAGCCAATGACTTCAATAGACATTTATCCAAAGGAAAAAAAATGACTAATAAGCACATGAAAAGATGTTCAACTCACTAATAACTAGGGAAATGAAAATAAAAACTTACTCTATAATTATACCCTCACATTTATTAGAGTAGTTATTATCTAAAATAAAAACAGGTAACAAGGGCTGGCAAGGGTGTGAAGAAATCTGAACATCTGTGTACCATTGCTGAGAATGTAAAATGGTACAACTGCAATGGAAATCAGTTTTCTGGTTGTTTAAAATTTTTAAAATTGAATTACTATATCATCAAATAATTTCACATTGGATATTATTTGGAAAGTCTTGAAAGCAAGGTATCAGAAAGATTTATGTACACCATGTTCACAGGAAACTCAGTCACCGTACATAAGACATGAAAGCAATCAAGATGTTCAACAATGCACGAGGTGATATGCAAAACGCTGTACATACTACAAATAATGTGACATTTAACCTCAAGGAAAGGACTTCCTGTAACAATACTTAAAAAAAGAAGCTTAAGGAAATTTTGCTATGAGAAGTAAATAAGCCACACAAAAAGATAAATTCTGTGTGATATCATATTCAGATGTTCATAGGTTAGTCAAATTATATAAAACACCTTGATGACTTCCAAAGATTGAGGGTAATGCAGAGGGTAATACCAGAGGTAAGGGGGGAGTCATTGTTTATATAGATATATGGTGATAGTGCTTACAAAATATAATGAATGTATTTAATACTCTAGTAAACTATGTGTTAAAAATGGATAAGATGTTACCTTTTACATAATGAATGTCTTTCAACAAGAAATTTAATTTTCTCTCATTGGAGTTGTGAACTTACACAGATACAAATAGATCTCACATTATGAATATTTGTAGATACAAACTAATAGCTGAAGTAGCTCATGTGTGTGCTGGACATTTTCACAGTGATACTGTGTGCTTACTGTACGGTGAGACAGTGTATTTTGTATGTATGTGTGTGTATGCATGTGTGTTCAGTTTTTATGTTTGTTTACATTTCTGTCAAAGATGTATAAGACTTCCTTTGTTGGATTTGTGAAGAAATTTTGCTTTGAAATGTTCTCCCAGAAAGGACCGTTCATGAGTCTGGGACGTAGTGTAGTTAACGATATAGTCTATTTATATTATTCAACAACAGCAAGGTATAAACTCATTATTAAATTCATTGGTGGTAGGGGCTGGGGATTTAGCTCAGCAGCAAAAGCGTCTGCCTGGCAAGCGCAAGGTCGTGAGTTCGGTTCCCGGTACTGGAGAAAACAAAACAAAACAAAAAAAAATTAATTGGTGGTAAATCAGTTCATGCTCACAGGAGAAACAGATTTAATGCAAATATAAAAATATGTAAGGATTTACAATGTAGCCTTACCATTGCCACCTGCAGAGCCAGGTGGGGAAGAGTGCAAAAGATCTATTTGTGCTGAAGGTCCAAAGGATCCAGTCAAATGTTGAAGCTGGAGCTCGCTGTATTAGGAGAATGAAAAGTCTGCAATGGAAGGCTGAAGGTTCTGCATGGAAGGCTGAGAAATCCATGGTGAAGACGGGAGCTCCTCTGAAGAAAGAAAAACTGGCCTTCCTTCTCTGTTTCCCTTTTATTCCATTCATGCTACAAGTCTAATTGTTGGTTCCACTTACACCAGGGTGGATCTTCTCCCTTTAGTAAATCTATTCAACCACATGCAGAACTGTGTTAATCCAACTTAATCGAGTGTTTCTTACCCAAGATGACACCATCTGTTAACTATCACAAACTGAATCAGTCACACTTGTGGAGACCTTTCAATAATTATTTGTTATGTACCCACTATGGACCAAGCACTAAGTGCTGAGAACACCATCAGGCACAAATCCAATGTCCTTCTTCCATGCTGCTCCCCATAGACAGGAAGAGAAAGAGCCAATTATACAAAGCATGTTTAATTTGCAAGCGGGGAGACTTAACTTTAAGAAATCTAAAGCCTCCTAGTGCCCAAGGTATGAGAGCACAGAGCTACAGCAGGAGCATTTTTGAAGTATTAGATCTTAGGAGAGCTTCTCCATAAGGAGATCTTTGAGCAGAGAGCAGAATGACAAAACTGTTCTGGGCATGACCACAGTTTGTTGAGAGAGCTATAAATAAAGAGTGCAGCCAGTTGGAAAGCTCTGAGACAGATGCATCGAATGGGTTTGAAGAACACAAAGCGGCAATCCGGCAAGGGTCAGGACTGTGGAGAGGACAGCAGATGAGGTCAAAAAGTGCAGAAGGGAAGAAAGATGAGAAAAATATTATTGAAGTAGATTCTTTTGAGTTTAATTTTGAATGATATCAAAAGTCACTAGATGATTTTAAGCAAAAAATCTTTCTGGATGTTGTGATGGAAATAGACTAAGGACTATCAAAGAAAAAAAGAAGGGAAATGAGTGGAAAGTGCTGGTCATAGCCAAGACAGGGGATGTGTGGTGGTAAAGTAGGAAGCAGCCAGTCAGATTTCATAACAAAACTGAACAGAGACAGCAGAATTTGCGGTGCTGGGGAAGCTGAGGGATAAAAGAAGTGAAAGAGTCAGCAACTCTGTATTTTACTTGATAAATTTGAAAGAAAGATAGTTGCTCACATGATGATGTCTTAATTTCTCAAAATAAAAGGCAAGAAGAAAATTGTTATCATCTATAAAACAAAACATTAAAAATAATAACATTTCATGATATTGCCTGTCTGTAACTATTCCTAAGGTTAGTTTAAGCAACCTAAGAGGTAGGTAGACGAGCAGTATCCTTTCATGTAATCAGCCATTGGGAATCCAGACACATATGCAACAATATTGCTTAAGCTGCTCTAAAATTATTTTGCCAATCAAACAAAATTATCCCACAATTTATAGTCACTGATGGGTAGTTAAATCAAATCGGAACAGATGCATCATTCTGGATGCCCAGTCATGCATTGCCTCTTAGCCAAAGGATGTACATAATAAGTGGTAGACCTACTTTGCATAATGGGAATCTTGAAGATGTGTATGAAAAACTAATTATTTTTTGATGATGTTGGTATCTTCGATTCAATTACAGGCCATTTTACTTAGTAATATAGGTCCATAAGACCCTGAGAATACAACATTTAAAAAGAGATGCAACCCCAAGTGAATTTGAATTCATTATAGAGCATTTGTATAGTCTTTAAAGATAATTCAACTTAGTATAGCCAGAAAGAATGAGTTAGGAGATTTAAAACTTGTTTACCTTTGCTGATATGATTTTTAAGTTTGAAATTCTTTATTTTTTTATTGACTAAGCCCTTAAATTCCTGGTGGTGATATTATTAAAACATTTAAATTTAAAATAAATAATACTACAAATTATAAAGATCAGAACATTAATATTATAATTTTCCTGTGAAGAGTTTTGCAAATCAAATGTAAATGTTGTTTAACAAATATATAGAGACAAATATACATAATATACTATTCTTTCTTAAAGATCAATGTCCTAAAAGAAAGAACATCGCAAATTGTTTTCAACAATGATGGATTACATTTCTTCCTTTTTGGTAACATAGAATGTTAGAAAGTATTTATTTATTCAATATTCTTGATGGTGTACTAAGTTACCTAATCTTGATGACTTACCTGAAACTGTGCTTTCTGCAAGGTGTATGGTAAGCAAATTGGAAGTCTGGAACATGGGAAGAACATTCAAAAAAAGGATCCATTTGAGCTAGAACATGGGCAAAGTGAATATTTCCAAAGTGAACAATAGCTCCCTTCCCATATCACTGGTTCCACTTAACACAGTTCAGTAAGCTCTGGCTGTGTTCTAGAAATATTACGTAGAAAGTTTCCACAATAAACAACCTATACTTTTCACACTGTTTGTTTGTCAGCACAGCTTTGTTGCCCTGTTGCACCAGGGCCACGGATTATCCCTTTCTCCAGCATATCTGTGCCTTGCATTCTACTCAGTCGTTAGCTGTTGTGGCCATCTGTTACACTGTGTGGGCTTTTCAGTGATTTTCCTTCGGCTTCAGTGCCACCAGTGGTCTCAGGCTCACCCTGGAAGTCTTGGAACATAACTTTCACGGCTGAGGTGTTTATGCTGTATACGTAAGTGCAGACAGCCGCCAGCTTACAGTGCCCTTACTAATTGGTCTCCTTGTTCAAGAGACCATACACTTTATCAACTTCAAATGATTACTGAGTTCCCTTTACATTTTTTGCCATCTGCTGTTATCCTCGTTAATTTATAAGAATTTTATGTCAGAATATTAGCCATATAATTGTTACTAATAGTATAATTATTTTATCATATAATTCAATTTGCTTTCCATTCAATTTAGCTTAGTGGATTATTTTCCTGCGCAGCTTAATGTGGCATGGGAGAAATGCACATGCGTTTGCATGCTTGACCAGCATTCCTCTCCTTCCTGAGCTGAGCCCTATCAGCTCTCCCTTCATGAGTCAGCACAGTAATTGCTTAATAGAGAACTAGATGTCCTCAGCACAAATTCAGTGTCACACGGAGGCCAGAATGTGCTCATTATCCATTCACCATTTTAGGAAAGGTAAATTTACAATAGAACAGACCCATGAGAAAACAGCAAGGCGTGTTCTTTAGTTGCCAAAGTCCTTCACCTTCTTAAATGAAGACAGAGTAAGTCATAGTCTAGAGATTACGGAGCCCTTGAGAAAGAGACACAGATAGTGATTTCCTGATACTTAGGTTCTCCTATAGTCTTTATCTTTATCCACCACCACATTACAATGAGAGTTTCAATTACTATTTTGTGTGTGTCCGTTGTATTTTTTCCTTTAATTAATGCTATTTTTCAAATGCCCTATTAGCTGCTTTTCTTTGAGTAAAGTGAATAGTATGTGAAGTGACTTTCAGATTTTGTAAAATATATATGCATCAAACTGTTCTGAGTTTCATACAATTTGACATTCTAATTCCACCTTCTTTTATCTCTTTGTAAGTCCATGTTACTATTAATGATGATATATCTCAGTCACTAGTCATATAAACTTGTGAACTCTAAGTAAATCACGATGATATTTATTTTGCCTTAAGAATTACATATATGTCCATGAACTTTTGTATAGAAAGGAAGGGTAGGAAAAAGGAAGACAGCAAATAAATCTAGAATATTAATTATAGGTATTTAAATATAATAATTTTACTGTAAATTGTGATGCATATATAGAAAGATACAAGTAGCATAAATGTATGGATTAAACTATGTATAAAATACGTAGATATAGATTTTAAATATCTTTTAGGTGTTCTTACTACACAACAATGATCTGTGAGGTCATGCATATTTTAACTAGATCAACTTACTCATTTACCACTGCGAACACATTTAGAATCAATATTTGCACATAATAAATATACATCAATTTTATCTTCTGAATTATACTACAGATTTACTATTTTCTCTTTATTAAATTTTCTTGAATTGAAAACTTCAGTTGATTCTTATATTTCATAGGAATCACAAAAATAGAGCCACCAACTCATTTATAAAATTGTGCTCTGTCCAAATAAACCAAGCCCAGGAATTTGGGGACCAATCCTGCGTTCTCTACTACATTTAGAAAGACCATGATCTCTGCACCAGTATTAGGAAAGACTAACAGACTTTTTAAATTTTCATGAAGTTTTTGTATAGAATAGGTAGTAATGATTTGAGTTCCTGTTGAAACAAAAGTTAATATCAACACTAAACCACGCTGTAGTGGGAATACTGAAAATTACCTCAAACTGATCAGAAAATAATCTATACAGTTTTGAGATTTGCAGAAATGAACTTAATAGTAAATTGACTCCATCACCTGATAACTCCATACCCAACCAAGGTGAGACAGTAGTGAGGTTTGTAGCCATTCAAAGCTACAAACCTATGACAATGTGTTGCATTTTTACTGAGCTTTAGAAAATAAATTGTCACTACATTGCTGGCTAAATGCTCATAGGGGAGAAAAGATAATTACATAGAATTATCAACTTCAATTTGTTCAAAGTAGAAAGTGAAACTCATTTAGTGAGGCTACTTAGTATCAGTGGGGAAATTACTCAAACACTTTCTTGACTCGTAGTAACTGAAATTGGTGTTGCACTAGTTTTATGACTTCGATGCACTGAAATTTTAAAAGATATCAAATCTGGCAACTGGAATGAAAACGTGAGGAAGCTACAAGACCTCCCCTCATTTTGGTCTTTGAGAGACTTTCCCTCTACATATAACTTTCTACCTCTCAGGGTACTCCCACGCAGGGATTTTCACTCTATCCCAGAGCAAGAGAAGGTGGGAGTGCAGATGGTATGCAAATCCCCCTCAGAATCTTGTGTGGTTTATGAACAGGAGTCTTATGTGTGGTCCACTACGTGTACAACGATGAAGCAGATGAAACCCTGTATCAGATTGTTCCTAAGCAAGAAAGTCATCTGCTATTTCACTTCTGTGCACATGCAGCTATTTCAAGCAGGCACGCTGTTTAGAGAACCTTGTACACTACTGAAAGGCTGAAAGACCATGGCCCCCTTTCTAGGTTTTAACGTTAGTTCCCGTTACAAATCGGATAGACATTTCACTGAAGTTTCAGGAAAGTGGCATATGGCAGCAGATGTCCTCACCTATGGAACTATCCTCGGTATTTCTGCCTCCTCAAACACATGCAATATGAACCCTTGTTCTCCACTAATCCTCTGCCTACAGACTAGAAACCTCAGTACTGTAGTGCCTTGACTAGCATAGTCTTCTGCACTGCTGAGTTCCTGCGCGTGGATCACTAATTTCCTGATGTTGTTGAATGAGGACATACCCTTATAGCAGAACTGCTGAACATGGAAATCAGTTCACTACCTAAGAAATGTGGAAATACTGTTCTTAATACAGTGATGTGCAATTTACCTAATAACTAGCAAGAAGCTACCATCAAAGAGCATTTGTAAGTTGTTAGCTCAAAGCAAGTGATAACTATGTTTCCAGAAATAAAATTATGGTTGCATTCCATTGAATACTATGTATTGCATTTTACTTCATTTTGGGGTTTATTTTATATTGCCTAGTTATTACTATAGGTTTGTTTTCATAAGTACTGCACAGAGAACACATTGTCATAATTCATCTAATATGTAATAGGATTAGAATGGCCTACACCTAATGGCAAGGTCTTGGGTACTGTGGAACCTGAAAGAAATGGCTTCATGATATCAAATATGCATGTGGTATAAGAATAACATAGTATGCTCCTTCTTACTCAAAAATCCTGACTACTGGGCTGGGGATTTAGCTCAGCGGCAAAAGCGCCTGCCTGGCAAGCGCAAGGTCGTGAGTTCGGTTCCCGGTACCAGAGAAAAACCAAAAAAAAAAAAAAATCCTGACTACTCTAATGACCATCTATATAAGCATTGATCAATATGTACAGGAAATTTTGGGGCTATATTATGAACATAAGTGTATACATTTGGGAGGGAAAGATATCAAAATCAGTATATGCCTTGTAAGATGTATTACATTAGGTAGACACGTTCATGGTAGCTATTTGTACATGTACATACACATCTTCGTATTTTGTATAGATACACTAATAAAAACAAAAAAAGAGGCAAAAACAAATAAAAAATGATTTAGACTTGCACAGATTGCACATATAAAACCTGAGTATTGCTTGCCGCTTGTTTTAATGGATAGGATTTATTTCCCATGAAAATAATTTCCAGGTTAGGTGGTTCCTATATAGTTAAATGCTGAAGAAATCCTCAAAGCTCTGGATTTCTAGATTTATCCTCCACTATATTTTTCATAGATTTCTATAAAGATCATCTAATGAGTTTTAATTTTTTTATTGGTATGTATTTTCCATACATAATGATCACTTTCATCAGGGGGAATTTGTATCTGTATATACTATATCCAAAATCGGGTTTTTTTCCATTCCCCTCCCCATTTAAAAAGTTTTGCTTCCATTTT
This sequence comes from Chinchilla lanigera, assembly GCF_000276665.1. NCBI lineage: Eukaryota > Metazoa > Chordata > Mammalia > Rodentia > Chinchillidae > Chinchilla > Chinchilla lanigera. The sequence continues at coordinate 7,036,387 of NW_004955426.1, read as the reverse complement.
TCCTTTCCATTCACTTTCATTTAAGTTCCTTTCCCTGGGCAACCTCCTCAGGTCCCCTTCTGTCTCTCTCTGGGACAGAAGCTTTCTTTCCCTCAGTAAATATACTCTGTCCTTAATCTCTGTTGATCCTAAAATTCATTCTTTGATTTTAGAGAACATGCACTCACCCCAGATATCTAGCAGGTTGGCAGTTTCTTTTTCCTGTATCAGATGCATGTAAAAATAGGAGAGGTCTGAAAAGGATGCAAAGTCCAACCTGAGTATCCAAGGAAAAGGTGATTTGAAAATTTGATATCATGGCTCATCTTCTAATTAAATAAAGATCCAGATATGTGCTTATTGTCAATGTGGGTATTCTTGTAGGAGGCATTTTAAAAAGTTCCTTTCCCTTTCCCCATGCCCCTCCCTTGTTCCCTTTTCCATTTGAACAAGTTCTTCCTACTTCCCAATATCTACCCTCTATTTCGGTCCTTACATACCCTTTCGGTCCCTTGCATAGGAAATATTACAAAGAATCAACAACTTGGATCATGTCAACTTAAAAAGATTTTGCAGAGCAAAAGAAACTACCAAGATTGAGTAGATGACACACACATTAGGGGAAAAATATACCAGATGCTCCTCAAAAAAGGCCTACTACCTAGAGTGTATCTATAAAGTACTAAAATAATCAGCCCTCCCACATTTAAAGACCCAATCCAAAAATGAGCAACTGAAAAGAATAGATACTTCTCAGTGAATAAGCATAAACAGTAAACTTTTATTTCTTTTACCATAGCCAGAGTAGTATCATATGATGATCATAATTGCAAGGCACTTTAGAAAGGTGAATATGTTTTCATTGCTACTCCAAAAACAAAGAAGTAAGCTCAAATTTGCTCACTATGGAAAAGGAGAAGGAAGAAATATTATTTAGGAAATTGAGAGCATTTGTTGTAATTCTCAACAAGAATCCTTTATGCGTCAAAATTACACGACGTTGTAAAAGTTTAAGTTTTGGGTACCAGACTTCCACCATATCATATCACCTGATACAAGAAAGAGCAATGCCCTTCTTCACAGAACGTTGCTCGTAAGTGGAAGGAAACCGACTGATTTGTGAGAGCGCAAATTCAAGCAGCGGTAAGGCTCCAGGTTACAGTCTGTAAGAGTACTAGTCCAAAGAATGTTTCAGAATAAAATTATGTGTATTCAGAAGCCCTAATTCAGAAAAGGAGAGAAAACAGTTATAGTTGGAGAAAAGCTTCTATTATTGGGCAATAATAGAATCCTTTTCATTGGTATATTTACTTTTGGAAAGTTTTGAGATATTATTGTTTCAAATATTCCTTTTTTATTTTGTCATATCCTTGGAACTCCAAATGTATTTTGCATAATCACACCACAGTTTTTGGACATTCTGTACAGGTTTTTATTATTTTAGTGCTTTTATCTTTGATTTACTCTTCTCTTTTTTATTGTTGTTTGAGCTTCATCAGTCTCCTTTTTGTTCACTGTTTTCCTTCATGAATGGATGGCTTTATTCTCACAGTTCTGACAGCTGGATGATGAAGTTCACGGAGCTGGCAGGTCTGGCCACCTCTGAATCCTCTTTCAGTTATAGATGACTGACTTCTTGCTGTCTCTCATAGCTGTCCTTCAGTACACACACACACACACACACACACACACACACACACAATCTGGGGACTCTGCCTCTTCTTAGGAGGACATTGCCCATATTACATTAGGACCTTACCCTAACAATCTTATCTTAAATAAATAACATTTACCAAAGCATTATTTACAAATATGTTTGTACAATATTCCCAGGTCTAAAGATTGCAGCTTCAACATTTGAGTTTAGAAAGATGCACAGTTCTACCCTTAACAGTGTATAAAATGCCTTCTGTCTGGTGTTCCTTATAGTCAGATCTTATATCTGTTCACATTCTCAGCAGAACAAAGTGGATTGCTGTACTATTTTCACCTCAAACAAAAAAGCCAAAGAGGTCCTCCGTCAAAACACTGAGAACTGTCCTGAGATGCTCTTAGTGGGTAGAAAAGCAGTAGTAGCTATAGTTCTATCCACAGGAAGCCACAGGATGAAAAGCTCAATCCTCCAACACAGAAGTTAATGCAGATCTGTTTGTGATAGGTGAGATATGATGCAAAGAAAGGAGGCATTTTTCTTCTCTTTTGAGGGTCTCTAAAGCATCTATCAAAAGATCTGCATGCTTCCTGGAATTAGAATATAACTAATGTGAGCAAGTAATTTACTCCGTTCCATGGTGACTAGATTATCTGAACCAACTATGTGCCAATAGGTAGATGAGACCTGGTTGGAGTTAAGCTAAAATAGCTCATCTGTAACCTTTCCTGAGCCTGTGGGCCCTATTCACTCAAACAAGAATGACTGACATCTCAGTCTTTGTGTCACCAGATCATGAGAGTTCACACTAACCCCAGAGTGTTCCACTTTGTGTCTATCGGCAAGAGATTTAGAAGCTCATTTTGTCATATCCTCAAGAACAGACATTTTCCTCAGTAGTATGTCATCTACCATAGAACCCATCAAGGAAATTCTTCATTTTGGTTACAATTTTAAAAACTTATTTTATTCTCCCTTTACTCTTTATGGTAATGACCATCTTTTTGCTTATATGACATTTGCTTCTTGGTCCATTTTAAATTTTTTTCGTTAGATCTCTTAACCTGTTAATCATAGCTATTCAAAATTCTCAGTCTAACTATCGCAACATCTCTCTCTGATTTAGTTTCTGGTGCTTCCTGTATCTCTTCGAACTATGTTTTTTAATCCTTCATCATGTTGTAATTTTTTGTTGAAAGTTAATCTTCAAGTGGTGGGTAAAAAAGGACTCTGATGATAAGCCTTTTAGGGATGTGGTAAGAAGGTATTTTGGTAGAGAGAGCCTTTTATAGCTCTGTTATGGGGAAGCCTGGATAAAAATAAATGGTCTTGTCATATTTCCAAGTGGTGCTCTTCCCTTTCTCCCACCCAAAATGTGAAGGAACTTTCCTCTGATCCTCACTGAGACCTTGGTACGTCTCCTCTGGGTACAAGTGAAATAGTGTCTCACTTCCCACAATTGTGACCTCCTAGAGATTTAACTCAGATTTCACCACGCTGAGCCTTCAGCAATTTATATGCTGCTATTGGTTAGATTTTCTTATTCCAGGACTAGATTATATGAAGGTGTTTGGAAACCCTTTGGAGATTCACTCAGAAAGCTATAATTCTCTGTATCTGTATATGTATGAAAATAGTTATTTTTTGTATAAATTCTCTTCTCTGAAAAGTGTGTTACAAGTGATAGATTTTTAGTTTTTAACCTTTTTATTCTTATTAAGAGTGAATGACAACTTCCGAGTTTTTTATATTCTGGGTTGCAAGTTGGTAGTCTATTTTTCCTAAGTAAATGTCAAAAATATGAATATATTTCTTGGATAGACTCATGATACAGCAATAAGAATATCTTTAAAATATATTTTCTACAAGTACTTTGAGAAAGCATACAGAATAACTTTTTTAGTAAGATGTATAAAAAGGACACACCTTTAAACTACTAAGCAATACCTTTTAAAACTACCATCTTACTCAATAGTATGAATAGGTATCAGGAAACATTTTTTAAAATGTGATTCTTGAGATTTTAACCGAATAACTTGATAAAAATTTTAAGTGTTCTGAATTCGCGTAAACCTAACTTTACTACATCATACGTTCTAATTAAGGGCTACATGCATTTAAGTGTTATCACAAATATAGGCACACACACTCAAGAATTTGACATAGTTTTTAGTTTTAAAATTGGATAATTTGGGGAATAATTTTATGTTAGTTTAGCAATATTAAGAGATTCTAAGATTGTAAAATTAATTAATATGCACATTTTAACGTTCAATGCAGCTATATAATTATATGTTAGTGACTTGAAATATCCACCAAATTAATGCTACACTTAATGTCTCTAATTAAATAATTAGGTAATAGCACATTCTAAGTGGTGATGTGCAAAGCATGTAGCAAGTTGAATTAGCACCTGGGAAAAGATACTAATTTGCTTGGTATACTACTCCAGTGCTGTAACAGCAATACATTGAAGAAAAGAAGGTAATAATTATTAAAGTTTGCCTATAAGCAAAATACTGGTCAAACACTTTTTAAGTATAGGATTCATTACAGCTGTCTTGGGTAGAGTGTCTTCTCTTTTGGTCTTCTAAATAGCACTTCTTTGTCATAGGCTTTATCTCGGCTTACTTTTTCTGATTCTTTTCAGTTGCTTAGCTTGACCTCATTTTGTTATTTACAGCTTTCTCAGTACCTAGCAGCTCTCTTCTCATAATGTCTGTTTCCTCAATACTTATCTTACCTATTACTTGTTGCCACTGACTCGAGTACTTGAGGGTTTTTTTGTATTCTTTATTTTTTTCCTACTCATTCTTCCAAATCCAGTTTGTACTGATAGACATATGATTTCATTCCTATGAAGCACAAGAATATGATTCACCCAGTTTAACTTTTATGTTCACTTACACTGTAGATGTTATTAATGTGTGTGATTTTTTTCTTGGATAAAAATTTCAATTTTTGACTATTCTGACAGTGGAGATGAAGAAAAGTAGAAAGAATATGATGCATAGCAATGATGTAACATTTGCAGGGCTTCCTGTTGAACTTGAAGTAGGAAGTTTATATAAATTTTTCATTCTTGCTTTCTAAGAACCCAGAAATTAGACGTGCTTATTTATTGGATATCCAGACACAAGGACAGATTTGATGTGAGAGATTTAAATAAAATATTATTTAAGACTTTTAGAGTTTGTTAGTTTATTAAGCATTAAGCCTGACCTGCCAAGCAGACAAATATTCCAGAATTTTCATGTATATATTTTCAAATAAATAAAGTATGAATTACAATCTTAAGAAAGGATAAAAAGGGAACATTACAATTTATAAAATAATATAGATGTAAAAGCAGGCCATAAGGGAATCCTGAATTTACAGAAAGGAAAAATCCAGAACTAGAGACTGAGGTTGAAATGTTCACTAAATTCTCAGGACACAAAAATGGGAACAGTAAGAAAACCATAACTTTGTATGATTAAAACAAAGAAAAAGATAAAAACAACTTCTGGAATGTACAGTGTCATAATCATACAATATTCTTCTTGAAACTGCTAACATGAAGGTTATCAATTGCCGTGTAATACATTGACTTTCGGAGAACATAGATGTAAATCACATTGCACTCATGTGAAAAGGGAGAATTAGAGATTACACAGGAGTGAAATTATTTTGAGAAGTTTGGCTGTGAAGGAGAGCAGAAAAAAACTGCTTATTTTGCCATGATAATTTTGGCTGTTATTAAGGAAATGTGAACTAGAGAAGATTAAATTTTAAGAAAAACTGAAAATGATTAACTACTAAGAGAGATATTAGAATGAGATAAGAACCTCAGAAAAGTGGGGTCTGTAAATAGGCAAAATAGCAGTTTAAACACCACAAGCAACTTCTTTCTACCTGTAGGCCAGTTAATTGCAACAGTTAAGCTATCCTTTCTATGTTTCAAAGTACACTGTGTCCTTACACTGCCAAGGGTGGAAGTATGTCTTTCAGAGAAATGGGTTTTTCCAGATATCCCAGCAAAGACTTGCCTTTACAAACTATTGCCTAGATAGAAATGAATTTTTGATCAGCTTCTAACATAGCCTGTTGAAGGAAATAGTTGTTTTGATTGTTAATATTTTGTTTTCACATTATGTGTTTATCTGTAATTGGCAGGGTGTGTTAAGACTAATGAGATTTGCATACTTAATGTTTTTAGTTCAGTCAAGGTTCTGAGAAAACACAGATTGTGATTTCATGCTATTATGGATTGTATTTCCAAGTGGTGATTGGGATGATATACCTGTATCTTAAAACTGGTAACTTGAATTTAAAGAATACCATGAACAGAAGTGTGACATAGACAACAGCCTTTCCCACCGTCATTTAGTTTCCCATAGTTCAGTAACAAGAAATCGGTCAACATTGTTATGGTTCTGTGGTCAGAAGCTCAACATTAGCATTATGTTACCAAAGCTACAACATTCACCTCACTTCATCCTGTCACTAAGGCACTGTATCATCTCTCACATATGAACAAGAAGGGTGACTACAGCCCAGCTGGGAGGGACCAAAAGCACATAAATTTTGTCACAGTACATTGTTCTAATTCTTCTTGTTATTGTTAATCTCTTACTCTGCCTAACTTATAAAGTGAACTTTGTTGTGTGTTATGACTTATATCTTGAGGCTCCCCTGAAGCCTCATGTGCTCATAGGTGGGGCTTTTGGGTGTGACTGGAACATGGGTTTGTGATAACAGATTAGTCCACGGATAGGTTGATAGCTGGGTGTTATGATGGGAGGTGAAGCCCGGTGGACAAGGTGGGTCACTGGGGGTGGGGCCTGGAAGAGTTAAATATCCCTCTTCCTCCCTTGATCTCTTGTTGCTTTCTGCCTCCCCTACCGTGAACTGTGTCTCCTCTGCCTTGCTCCTTTGATGTGCCCCTCTGCTTTGTAAACAGAAAATTATGAACTGAAACTTCTACACACTGTAAGCCAAAACAAACCTCTCTTCCTTTAATTGTGGGTATCAGGTATTTTGTCTCAGAAAAAAAAGTAACTAAGACATTGTGGATATATGTGCACAGGGAGAAAATGTTGTGTACATAGATTGTAGTACCACCCACATTTTAATTTCCCTACTGGAGGCCTTAGAAAATATGCCCCGAAGAGAGAGGAGGGTCTCCTAACCTGACAATCTTCTCTTAGATAAGTCACACAGGCTGTTCTTCCTGAAAATTTTGTTAAAGTCTCATAAAGGAGGTAATGTGTTATAACCAACAAAAATCATGGAGATTAGTGTGTATAAAAAAGCAAGTAAAAGAACAATAATTGGGAGAAACAAACCCTAAGTTTAAAAGTCTTAAAATGGTGAGGAAAGTATGGGATACATACAAAACAATAAAATGAATGTGAATAAAATGAAACATGATAATGAAAATACAATGGGTGATTGAATTTAGTGCAGATTTTAAGTGTTCTCATTACAAACATTAGTATATGTGTAATGCATATTTAATTAACTTATTTATTCATGAGCATATTTCAAAGTAACAGCAGTAACAAAATATTTTATTTGTCAGTTAAAAATAAGATACACATTATGAAACAGTTTTCAATACAATTTTAAAAAGAAATAAAATTGGAGGGGCTGGGGATTTAGCTAAGCGGCAAAAGCGCCTGCCTGGCAAGTGCAAGGTAGTGAGTTCGGTTCCTGGTACCGGAGAAAAACCAAAAAAAAAAAAAAAAAAAAGAAATGAAATTGGAGATTAGCAGAGAGAGTTACTGCATATGACCTGTAGGGTCTGGTAGAAAATAAAAAGAAATATAATTTTATTAAAATGAGAGGCCATTGCCACATTTTATGAGATGTTATGCTATTGCTTATTTTATTAAGAGATCTCTTTGTTATGCTGTCATTGAACTGTAGGGTTAAGAATAATGATAAGATTCAAACAGAAGTGATAGAAGTATTCCATTAGATAATGGTACCTTAAACTGGCAAGCAGCAGTGGAGCAGTTGTGATCATGAATGTACTTGAAATGCATTCAGAAAACACTGCTAGGACTTTCTTGGCAACAACATGTGAGATCTGAGAGAATGTTTATAATTATATGATTCCTAGGCTTAGTATATGTACTACAACAGTGAGCACGATTCCTAAGCTTATAACTGAAGTGTCCCAGTTGCCTGGAATGGAGAGACAAGGCATATTCTGAAGACAACAATTTAAAGATGGGCCAAGAGGATTAAGGTAAACAGAGACAAAAATGGAGTTTAGAAGCAGGGTGTGGCGGGTGAAAATCAAGGCAATAAACTGAAAGCGAAGCTCACTGAGGTAAAATAATTGTACTAGTAAATATGAAAGAGTTAAGGGGCTGGAAAAATAAGAGGTTCATGAATATTACAAGCAGCATATGATCCCGTAATTGTACTTGGTAGTGAAATAAGTATCTAAAGGGCTATCTGCAACTTGTCACATTCATTGCAGAATTATTCACAATAATCAATGTATGTAATCAATGTCTCTCTCTGTTCCTTTCCCTTCCCTGCCTCCTGCACCTATCCCTCTCTATTTCTCTCTCTCTCTCTCTGTGTTCATATGTAGTGTATGTAGTATATAGGCAGCAATGTGATATTGAGCCATGGCAAAAATAATCTTCAATATAATTTAGGAAGATGTGTCTCAAAATGAAATAAAATGGGATGAGGGTTGTCTCAGTTGTTTTTCTCTCATTGCTTGGATAAAATACCTAACTCTCCAAATTAAGGAAGGAAAGGTTTATTTTGCTCACAATTTGTGGAAGTTTCAGTCCACACTTGACTGGCTCCAAGGCAGAGTGGCACATGGCAGAGGTCAACAGTTCCTGGCAGCGGAAAACAGCAAAAGCAACAAGAGCAAAAAAGGAGGAGTGGCAGCAAGCAAGCTTCTTTCTCTCCCCTATATTGTATGCAGGCTACTCACCCCAGAACTGGTGTAGCACTCAGACCCATAATCCCTGCATTGGACCATAGGTTAATGAAAACTCTACAAGCCCACCCCATGACAGCATGAGGCTTTGGAGGGACATCCAGACACAAACCATAACAAGGATGTAGCTCATCAGCCTACCATGCACAAGGTCATGGGTTCAATCCCCATGACCACAAAAACAGATAAAAAATAAATATGTCAGGGGGTTTGATTTTCAAGAAGTAACTGGAGTACCACATAATTATTTCTAATTTTTCCTTAGAAGAATCTGGGAAGAGTAGTTTAGGTTTGTTATGACAAATATCACACTTAGTGGTAATACAGCTTGATACCTAGTCTTTCTGGTCTACAAAGTAGAACTAATGAAAAAGAGTCACTTAATAACTTGTAAAGGAAGGAAATGAACCCCAGCATAAAAGCTGGAGTAGACTTGCCCATCAGATCACAAAATAATATTATTAGATTTAAAAAATCAGCTACATTTTCCTAAAATAAACCACGTCAACATAATGGTAAAACGAGAAAGGCAAGGATGGGTGCTCAAATATCCACCATAGAAATACAAATAAATTTATGATATTGGCAAAATAAATATTCAATAAAGTGGAATGAAGTGACAGCAGCCTTGATAGAAAATCCCAGGAGAGTTTTTGCTAACCAAATTTCCACACCCTGAGAAAGACAGATCAGCCATAAATCTTAATGGACCAAGGACAATAGTCGTGAAATACATAAAACAAAACTCTTATTACAGATAAGGTTATAAAACCACAATATAATGGGTAGTTTTGATGCACAGCTTTCAGGGGTGATTGATGAAGTAAAACTAATTGAAAAATGATTTATGAGCTTGAAAGAGCACAGCTAAACATTAAGTGATATGGTAGAGGATGCTGGACTTTGCACAGAAGCTCCATAAGTTCAGTACTTGAAGGACATTACCAAAAGATATTTCTCCCTCTTCTGGAGAATATAAATTGATAGAGCATGCTTGGAAAGTAGTGAATCTGGGAAGAAACAGATCTACCCTTAGGCTCCTAGTAGCATTTGAAGACTCTATCTTAAAGAAATAAATATTAAAACAATTAAAACCATAATTATAGCACTGTTATGTTTGCTATAAAATAAAAGCTAATGGAGAAAGAAGTTGAAATGATATTAGATACTATATAAGCATTAAACACGTGAAAAGAATGTCATGCATTCTCAATGAGAGAACAGGGAAAACATCAAATAATTTTGAAGAATAACTGTAATGGCTGACTGTGTCAATTTGAGAAGTTCAAAGGCTTTAGAAAGGCGGGTCAGCAATTCCACACCTTCCGGTGTAAAAGACCCATCCTAGGGTGGCTTGTCACCGGGACGTTTTAAGGGAGAAAAGAGGAAGGACAGACTGACTTCATTGGAAGAGCTCTAGTCTTCACCTTCAGCTTGAACATCATCTCCTGGCTTCTAGAGCAGACTATTTGGCTTTTGCCCCAGATCCCTCAGCTTGCCGGCATAGACTCTTCAGCTATCTGGTGTAGATCCTTCATCTTTCCATTGCAGACTCATCAGCCTCCTGATACAGACTTGTTCACTGCAGTGAACTCCAGACTTTGGACTGAATCCTTTGGTCTCCAGTGTGCCAACACCTTCTGCATGCTTCCTCATCCTACTCTGTGGCTGGCCATTGTGAACTAAGCTTGCAATTTCTTGTACATTTGTATATTTTGTGTTATAGCTCTTTCACTAGTAAAACACTGACTGATGCAATAATAAATCACATTTCAGATCAGCATGACATTTGTATTTAAATATTTTACCTTTCCCCCTTTGTTAAACAATTTCTGCGATACATAATGAGTATATATATTTCTGAAGCAAAATGAGATTATTTTGGTACATGATATATGTTGGGTACTGATCAACTGGGATGTGAGTGTACCCATCCAACACCTTAAACATTTATCATCTCTTTTTATGTAGAAACATTAGAAATTTGCTCTTCTAGCTTTTAGAGATCTATAATGTATGATTGTTAATGCAGATATACTATTGTACAATAAATCATCAAAAGACAGAGTTCACCAAAAGTGTACATATTGAGAAAAGAAAAACTTGTATAAATGTTTTAATACTAAATTTATTGAGACATTATGAGATTAATACAAGTTATTTTTGGCCTCTACAATTACAAGAGGTGCTCAAAAAGGTAACCATGACCTTCCAGACATTTATTACTACAGTGAACTGCTGAAGTGTGTATACGTTTTCTGGCAGACCTTGTATATTCTTTCTAGCTATAAATTGTACAGCTCAACCAATTTTTCTCTATCTCCAGCTCTCTTCTGATGTTCCCAACCTGGTAACCTTTTGGAAACAATCTACATGTGTGTTTTGCAAAAGCTACAACAATGTTTATATACAATTTTTTATTAAAATGAATACCAAAGTTCTAAAGGTTGACCTCATGAAGCTATAATTGAAGGTAGTAAATAATACTCTGTGGCTTTGAGGTTTTTGACCGAATAAGGAAGGAAGAAACACAGATGCTGTTCAAACCAACCCAGCACATGGTGAATACATACTAATCACTTAATGAAGCAAAGACTTAGTCCCTACATAAAGAATTGCCTTCAAAATTGACATCTTAAAGCTCTGTAGAAAGCAGACTTTTATTGAAAAATAAATTTGTAAAAATGCTAGAAAAAGAAATGTCATCCTCAATATATTAAAATATATGTAGTGATTTGTTTTCTACATGTCACTATGCTATAATTTTTAGAGTTCGTATAAATTATTTGAACCATGCTCACAGTGCCTATTTATGCTTAAAATATACAGACTTAGATTATGCTTTTATAACCAAAAAAATTTCATGTAAAAAAGTGACAGTAAGATGTTTTCTTCCCTTTTAAAAGAAGGACATAAATAATGACACAGGTAAATATAATTTTTATAATTTTATGTCACAATGTAGCTCTACATTCAATAATTCTACAAATAAGTGATGATTATAAACCAATAAATAATTATGTAAGAAGATGTTCTTCAAGGGAAATCCTCATTAAATTTACAGATATCCTGCAAAACACCCAGAATTTTACAGGCAGCCAGAGGGGAAAAAAATCACAGATGAAGATAAACCAGTTAGAATCACATTAGAATTCTCAGCACTAAACTTGAAGGCCAGAAGACCTTGGGGTGAAATATTTCAAGATCTAAAAGCAAATAACTTCCCTCCAGATTAACTTACCCAGCAATGCTATGATTCAAAATAGATGTAAAGGGGTTTGTGACTTAGCTCAGGGGCACAGCACCTGCATGGCAGCGCAAGGTCATGAGTTGGAGTCCAGGTACTGGAGAAAAACCAAAAAAAAGAAAAATTGTAAAAATAAGTTATTTCCATGAAACACACCACCTCAAAATATATATGATTGCTATACCAGATCTATGCAAAATATTCAAGAACATTTTTAACAGAAACACCCAATTGGACATATCTGAAAAAACAGAGTAAAGTAATGTGGTCAATTGATTGATAAACAGAAAAAAATCAGAAAAAGAAAAACAAATTGTACACCAGCAGGTAAAGAAGGGAAAGATAGTAAATAACCAATATGGGCTGGGGCTTTAGCTCAGTGGCACAGGCCCTGCCTGGCAAGCATGAGGTTCTGAGTTCAATTTCAGGTACCAAAAAACTAATCACTTAGGAATAACCAACACATCTCAGTAATATCTGTCAATGTTAATGGCTTCAATTCCCTAATCAAAAGACACAGACTGGCAGACTGGATCAAGAAAACAGAATCCAACAATCTTTTGCATTACAGAAACTCATCTAATTCAAAAAGAGTCAAAGACTAAAACTTAAAGGATGGGGAACAAAATTGCAGGCATCAGGACCCCCAAAACAAGCAGGGGTAGCAATTGTAATATCAAACACGGTAAACTTCAATTTAAAATTGATAAGAAATGAAGAAGGTCACTATACCAGTTAAAGGAACAATCCAACAAGAAGAGATAACATAGATAAACATATATGCACTGAATACTTGAGCACTTATCCTAATAAAACAAAACACCGCTGGAAGTAGATCAAATAAACATTAACACAATGATACTAGAGGATTTTTAACACCCCACTTTTGCAAAGAGATAGATCAACTAAACAAAAAAAAATAAAGAAATTGCAGAGCGAAACCACACCCTTTAACATATGGACGTAATGTACAGAGTATTCCACCCCTCTACAACAAAGTATACATTCTTTTCACCAGCACATGGTATTTTTTCCAAAACAGATCGTATACTAATCCACAAAGCCTGCTTAAGCAAATATAGAATCACTGAAATGACTCCATACATACCATTAGATCACTGTGCAAGGAAAATAGAAATAAATGACAAAAAAATTTAGAAAAGGCCAAAGCACTTGGAAAATTAATAACATACTCTTAAACCAGCAATGGGTCAGAGAATAAATCAAAGGAGAAATATGAAAAATTCTGGAAGCCAATGACAATGACCTCAAAACTTCCTCAAACCTTGGGGACACCATGAAAGGAGTTCTAAGAGGAAAATCCATTACAATCCATGCTCACGTTAGGAAAATAGATTAAGCTCAAATCAATCACCTTATGAGAAGTAAGATTCCTGAGAAAAAACAAGAAACCAGCCCCAAAATGAATTATAGTGGGAAATTATGAAGATAAGAGTGAAAATTAATGAAGTTGAGACTAAAAAAAACTATTAAAAAATCAACAAATCAAAGACTTGATTCTATGCAACAACCAGGCTTAAAATAGACAAACCCTTAGCAAAAATAACTAAGACAAAGAGAGAAAAGTTTCCCATCTGTGCAAGCAGACATGAAAAAGTGAAGTCACAACAGACACTGTCAAAATCCAGAAGAAATAACCACTTTGAAAAATTAAATTCCAACAAATAAGCAAATTCTGAAGAAATGAATGGACTCCTAGACACATACAAACTACACAGACAACACAAGAAGACATAAATAGACTGATCAACCCAAGCAATGAAATTGACTCAGTAATGAAGGATCTACCAACCAAGAAAATCTCAGGATCTGATGGATTCACTGCTGAATTGTACAAAACCATTAAGGATATATTATCACCAATACTCCTCAGGCTCTTCAAAGAAATTGAAAGGGATAGAGTGCTCCCAAATTCATTTACAGAATCCAGTATCACCCTGATCCCGAAACCATATAATGACCCAAGTGAAAAAGTGGACTATAGGCCAATCTCTATAATGAACATAGGTGCAATAGTCCTCAACCAACTTCAGCTAAGTAGCAGGATACAAAATCAACAACAAAAAAAAATCATTAATATTTGTGTACATGAAAAAAGAGTGAGATGAGAATGAAACTATGAAAACAATACTCTTCAGAGTTGCTTCAAGAAAAATAACCTATCTAATAATTAACCTAAGTAGAGACGTGAAAGACTTCTCCAAAGAAAACTAGAGTACCTTAAAGAAGGAGTTTGAAGAGGAACATCAGAATATTAAAAGATGTCCCAAGGCAAAGGTATAGCTCAGTGGCACAGCACCTGCTGGCAAGCACAAGGTCCTGAGTTCAATTCCCAGTACCAAAAAAAGAAAAAAGAGAAAGAAGGATGTTCCTTGCTCCAAGATAGGCCGAATCAATATTTTCAAAATGGCGACATTTCCAAACCTGTTACACAGATTCACTGCAGTCTCAATCAAAATACCAACAGCACACGTTACAGCTTTAGAGAAAACAATCTTAAAACTCACATGGAACAAAAAAAGGCCCTGAATAGCAAAATAATTTTGGGCAATAATTGCAAAGCAAGCAGCATAGCAATATCTGACTTAATATACACTACCAAATAATAGTGTTTAAAATGGCATGGTACTGGAACAAAAATAGACCCATAAATCAACTAAACAAAATTGAAGTAATGGAAACCTCATTAGACACGTTCAAATATTTTATTTTTGACAAAGGATCAAAAGCATATTTGGAAGAAAGTTGGCCTATTCAACAAGTGGTATTGGAAAAACTGGTTATCTGTAGAGGAATGAAACTATATCCTTATCTATCATCATTTAATAGATTAGATTAAAAATGTATCAAAGATTTAAATGTTAGAACAGAAACATTACACTTTCTGGAAGATAAAATAAGTAAAATATTTGAAGACCTAATTTAAGAAAGGATTTTTTAAATGGAACCTCAATCACACAAGAAATGTCAAGAATCAACCAACGAGATTATATCAGACTTAAAAGTTTCTGTACAGCAAAGCACTCAACCAGTAGAGTGAAGAGATAACCTACAAAATAGGAAAAAATATTTTGCCAACTACTCCTCAGATAGAAGACTAAAACCTCAATACATAAAGAACTCCCCAAAATTAAACTACTTAAAATTAAAGATTCAGTCAAGAAATGGACAGAAGTAATGAACAGACACTTCACAGAGAAAGAAATACAAATTGTGAACAAATGTGTGGAAAACTATTCAATAACTCTGGGCATTAGAGAAATAAAAATTAAAACAGCACTAAGATTCCATCCTCATCCAGAAAATAGAAATCATTAGTAAATCAAATAATAACACATGCTGGGGTAGCTGTGGTGAAAAAGGAACCTTATCCCATACCACCAGTTGGGAAATCAGTTGGAGATTTCTCAAAGAGTTGAAGTTAAAAATTTCCTGTGATCCAGGTATCCCTCTGCTAGGTGTCTTCCTCAAAGAGCTAAGGTCATTATTCTACAGTGATGCATGCATACCCATGGTTATTACAGGACAAATCATAATAGCTAAATCCTGGAAACATCCTATATACCCATCAACAAACAATTGAATAAACAAAAATGTGGTATTCATATAAAATGGAATACTATATGGCTATAAAGAATGACACAGTTGAGACATTTTTAGGAAAACAGATGTATCTGGAAAACATAATTTTTGGTGAAATAAATCAGACACACAAGCTTAAATACCCTAAAGGTATCTCTCATTTGAACAGGACAAAGACAAACAAAGAAAATGACAAAGGATGGATAGAAAGGGACAAGGCAATGTATTTCCTGCAAATAGGGAAGTGCTCCAAGGAAACAAAGGCAAGGGTGAGGAGGAGATGAGAGGAAATGAGAAGAATAAAGATGTGCCATATACAGGACGCTAATAATTCCTTCACTTATTGCAGGAGTTACATTCCAGAGACCCCCCCATTGGTTGAAATTCCCGGAGTTGTTGTTTTTTTTTTTTTTTTTTTTTTTTTTTTTTTTAAGGCTGTACAAACCCTTCCCACACTCCTATAAATCATTTCCACTCTCTTATTAACCTTTCCCATACTCTTACAAAGATTTTATATGCTTTTAAACACTTTCCACATTCTTAAACCTACGTAATTTTAACAACATGTAAAGTGCTACACGGGTACTGCCAAGTGAAGTATACAATTTGAATGATGAAGATCATGAATTATGTATCTGTGTGTGCAGTACTGATGGCAATGTGACGTGGACAAGGAGAGATGCTGAACGTACGGGCACAGTGCGGGAGAGCAAACAGACCGATGCTACAGTCACTGAGCCAATCAGCACCCAGGATACAGGACGCAGTACTGTGCTTGGTTGCCTTCCGTTCCATCAGCCAATAGTGTGCCGTGTACAATCTCACATTGCAAGTTTGAGCAAGCAGTAGTGGCATATGTAATGCATTTCCATTGTGTACAGTACAGTATTCATCTGCTGATGAAATACATATTGTATTTTATTT
>NW_004955426.1:7015788-7016838 GCF_000276665.1 Chinchilla lanigera | reverse complement strand
AGAAAAACTGAAAATGTTCAAATATGTCAAAATAAAGCAACACACTTTCAAATAATCCACAGATAGAAAAAAAGGTCACAAGAGAAATTCCAAAAGAATATGAAATTAATAAAAATTAAAAAAAAATTAGAAAAAAAAGCATAGGATGAAACTAACATAGCATTTAGAGTGTAGTATAGAGGACAAGATAATTGTTAGGAGAAAAAGGAAAGCCTTAAGTCAAATATTTGTATTTCTCACTGGATAATAATAAGAAGAGGTGAATTTAAACCCAAATCAGGGATAAATTAGTAAAACAGAAAACCAAGGAAGAACAGAGATACTATGCAAGTATATTTTAATACTATCAAATAAAATGAAGAAATTCTAGCTACAGTGATCAAAAAAAAATAAAGAAGTTACCAATTTCCAATAGTATGAATGAAATACAGGACATAATTTCAGATTTTAGAGATTATAAAGGATAATAAAACAATTATTATAAATTTTAAAACTTCATGAAAAATCTCCCAAAAAGAACACCTCAGACTCACGTTTTCAGTATTATATTCTTTCAGATATTTTCATAAAACTATGAGTGCTTTCTAAATAACCCCCAAAATTAGAGATAGAATTTGTCCAAATTCATTCTAAAATACCAGCAACAACCTGATAACTAAGCTAGACAAGAATACAAGAAAAAATGAAAACAACAGAACAGTTTCTGATGACTATAAATGCAAAACCCTCAACACAGTACTAGCAAATAGAATTCAATAGCAGATGAAAAGATGATTATCATGATTAAGTGGGATAATTCAATGTATATACATTGCATCTACTAAAGAATCCACAAATGTAATACACTGCATCTACAAAAGACCTTTTCAAAGGATGTAGAATAGACACTGGGAAGAATTCAGCATCATTTTATGGTTAAATATGTAATAAATACCATACAGATAGAAAAACTAACTGACAGATACATGTGCTGAACAGGGGAAATCTGATCTCTTTCTCTCTAAGATCTGGACCAAGATAACTACGCACATTTTCATCACTTTTATTCCC
>NW_004955426.1:7013309-7015688 GCF_000276665.1 Chinchilla lanigera | reverse complement strand
CAAAAATAATAAAAAACAAATATTATAAAATACCTAAATATCAGAAAATCCCATGATATAGAGAAAACTCCACAATAAAGAATTAGAGATATATTTTTTAAAAACTTGTGATACCTTGAAGCTGCAATAAGTGAGCCACAATATAGCAAGGGAGGACTGTATGTACTAATAAGATAAAAAATGAGAAAAGAGAAATTTGTTGTAAAAACAAATGCACTTTAAAATGGAATCATGGAATGTTCATTGATTGAAATATTTTTAAATATAGTACATATGTTGAGTTATTTAAATTTCATAACCCCATGTAAAGAAACCTAGGTTCATTGTCTTGCTCTAAATAAATACATATGAAATAGAGATGGCTCACCAAGTCTCCTAATTCCAGATGTACAATAAAGCAAACGTATTCAGAGTCACCCAAAATTTGCCTGTTTAAGTAAAACATCTCAAATTTTTAAAATATAAATAACAAAAAATTTCATTAAATGCTACACAAAGCCTGTATTTATATGAATGATAAAGAGCATATAATTTAGCTAATATGAAACAGGACAAAGTAATATCTCTGATAAAACTCATAGCCCACCAAAAAATGTAAGTGATGTTTAAAATGTATTTAACGACATCAACTCATGTTACCCAAGACCAATTTTGAAGAAAGATATTATTAACAAGTACACTATGCAGACAGATCAATTTAGCACAGATCTCTCAAAAAGATCAATAGATAGATATTTATAATCATTAAACTGGAGGTTTAAAGATAGATTTGAAAAACTGTTCTGAGACTATGCTTTTAATTACAACTATGTCTGTCGAAAGCAAATTTTGTACATAAGGCAAGCACTGCTGACAGTAAAATATTATAATTGGGGCTGGTGGCACATGCCTGCAATTCTAAAATCCTTGGAATCTGAGGCAGAAGAATTACAATTTTGAGCTATACCTGGGCACATTAGTAAAAGCCTGTCTCAAAGAAAGAAAGAAAGAAAGAAAGAAAGAAAGAAAGAAAGAAAGAAAGAAAGAAAGAAAGAAAGAAAGAAAGAGAAAGAAAAGGCCCGGCATGGTGGTGCATGTCTCTAATCCCAGCACTCAGGAGGCTGAGGCAGGAGGACCACTGCAAGTTCAAGACCAACCTGGGCTACAAAGTGAGCTCAAGGCCAACTGGAACTGCATACTGAGATTTGTCTTGAAATAAAAAAAGAAACAAAGAAAGAAAGAGAGATTAATGTAGGTGCTTTGGGTTCAGTCACTTGTATCACAAAACAAACAAATATTGTACACAAAATAACAATACAACATAAACAAAATTATGTTAAAATATACGTACTCTCATATGCAAACACTTGAAATATTCAAATAATTTCTAAGCTACCGTCAAGCTAATGAAGAATTGAAATTTCTTAAGAAAAATGATTTTAAAAATCCATTACTTTTTAAAATCTAATAGATTTTGCTACATTATCATCATGGAAACTTACAATATTAAATGCATTATTTTAAAAATTATAAAATAATTTTCTAAACTTTCCCATAAATAAAAAATGTCAATGGATTATCATAAACATTAATTTTAAACCGAATAAGAAATTAACATTAAATTCAGAAATTGGTATAACTGAAAGAAAAGAAATAGATAACCACAGTTTCCAAAGTAAAGACTGGTGCAGTGCTCTTTCTTAGACTTACTTATTTTAGTAGTATTTTTCAGATTTCAATAGCACAAATTTTTACAAGCCTTAATTTCTTCCACTGCATGAGTGTATTGGCTTATACTCCTGGAGAATTCTGGTGGTCCAGCTTCTCAATGGGCTGAAGTCAAGGCCTCAGCAGAGCTGCTTCCTTTCTCTGGAATCTAGGAAGGAGACCATTCCTTGTCTTTCTCAGCTTCTGGAAGTAGAGCATTTCCATTGGCCAATGACACTATCCAGTCTTCAAACCCAGGAACACAGTATATCTGACCCCTGACTCTACTGTCATAACACTCTCTCTGATTCTTCTCTTCCTTTGTAAATCCCAGTGACACTGGACCCAAATAACAGAGGATAATCTTCCTTTTCCAGATAACTGAGATACATTTAAAAATTGCCTGTTCCATATAAAATAATATATTTGCTAATCCCAAGAATTAGGATGAGGAGCTTTCAAAACGCTCAGTTATTCTGCCCGCCGCAAATGATGAACAGATAAATGTACTATGTATAAACGTTGGTCAATATTAAATATATATTGAACACCAAGCAAAGTTTCAAAATAAAGAAGTGCATAATATAAAGCATAACTAGACATAGGAATCTTATATATTGTTGGATATTTCAATATTCCACTCTCATTTCATATAAATTAGGAGGTATATGAAAGATATAAAAATACCACTTC
>NW_004955426.1:6968023-7011769 GCF_000276665.1 Chinchilla lanigera | reverse complement strand
ATTCAGCTCAGCGGCAAAAGCGCCTGCCTGGCAAGCGCAAGGTCGTGAGTTCGGTGCCTGGTACTGGAGAAAAACAAAAAACAAAAAACAAAACAAAACAAAACAAAACAAAAAACAGAAAGAGTTCAAATAATTATTTGTTTCTGAGGAAATGATTATATATAAAAAAAATCCAAAAGAATACAATAAAACTAAAACTAATAAATTCTGCAAAGTAATAGGGTACCATATCAACATAAAAAGTCAACAATGCTTATATAAACCAATAGCAAATTATCTAAAAAGGAAATTAAGAAATCACTCCTACTTATAATTAACACAAACAATACCTAGGAGAATACTGAATCTAACAGTTGAAAGATTTGTATGAGGATAGCTACAAAACACTGATAAAGCAAATTAAAAATTACAGAAAGTGATGGAAAGGCATTCTGTGTTCAAAGAATGGAAGAATCATCTTTGCTAAAATATCTGTGCTGCTGATAGTGACCTTTACACTCAGTGAAATTATTATAAAAATATCAATGACACATTTCAAGGCTTACAACAAACAATGAAAAATTCACCATAAGACAAAAGACACACACACACAATAAAAAATAAAAACAAGAGAGCCTAAATAAAGTTGAGCAAAAAGAACAGGTCAGAACACATGTCACCAAACTTCAAATTTCCTGTAAGTTTATAACAATCACAACACTATTGTATCTATACAAAAACACATAAATCAGGGGAAGAGAATGGGATCTCTAGAATTAAACCCACATATCTGTAGTTTGTAATGCAGAGAATATGCTTCAGAGAAAAGACATTATCTTTCTTCAATAAATGGTGCTTGGAAACTTAAATATGCTCATACAGAAGAAAGGAATTAGCTATCTCTTACCAGCTATAAAAATCAACTCAAAAGGGACTGAAGATTTATATGTAAGATTGAAAAGTATGAAAGTATTAGAAGAAAATACAGGGGAATTACTTTGAGACAGTGGAACGGGTAAGAGTAGTTTAAAGACCCCAAAGGAATAGTAAACCAAAGGAAATATAGAGAAATAGTATTATAACAAATTGAAAATCTGCACAGCAAAGAAAACAATCAACAGAGGGAAAAGACAATATACAGAAAAGAGGATTATTTGCAAGGTAGGTGTCTGACAAAAAATTAATTTCAAATGGGATGAAGAAAGGAATTAAGGTGTGCTATATACATGTAACTTACAGGCATGTAATATTAAAGAAAGTCATCTGAAATAAAGATAATAAACTGCAAAATATATATGGAACTAAATGCAATAGCAAGCACAAGTAAATAAAACTGTACATTTAGCATAAAAATAGGTTGCAGTCCTAAACAAATATCTCATAAGAAGACATCTAGAGGCCAACTTGCACACAAAAGTTCAATATTTCAATTCATTATGAAGAGGCAAATCAAAACCATAATGAGAATTTATCTAACTTCAATTACAGTGACTATTATGAAAACAAGGTCTTTATTTATTCATTCATTCATTCACTGATTCATTCATTCTGTCTTTTGGAGATAGGGTTTCACTATGCAGTTCAGGCTGGCCTCGAACTCACAGCTATCCTCCTACCTCAGCCTCCTGAGTGCTGGGATTACAGGTGTGTACCACCACTCCCAGTCTTCAAAACAAGCAATTTAAACTACAGAAAAATTTTTAAAGTCCTGGAAAATGAGGAGAAAGGGTAATCCACACACTGTGAGTGGAAATGTTAATTAGTATAACGTCATGGAATACAGCATAGAGATTCCTCAGAAGAAGTAGATATAGAAGTCTTGCATGACCCAGCCATATCAATATTGGGTACACATCAGAGGAAAATGAAATCAGGTGTGATTGACAAATAAATGAATAAAGACAACGTGAATCACACGCTACAATATTAGTCAACCATAAAAATAATTTTTTTTCATTAGCGGGAACATGCTTGAAATAAAAAGATATTAAGTGACATATTCCAGGCACATAAAAATAAATAATGCCTGTTATTACTCACATGTGGAAGTTAAAAATTAATTTCATAGTGGACAGAGCAGTGGGCACTGAAGACTAGGAAGGGCAGCTGGAAGAGCAGGTAGTGAATGATAGACAGGAGCATTGACGTAGAGTTTGGTAAGAGGGGTCATCTCTACGTTTGCATAGAACAGTAGGGTGATTGCAGTTTATACAGTAGCTGACATATTATATAAATAACTAGAAGACGGACATTTGAGGCTTCCCAACAAAAAGAAATACTAAATGTTTAATGAGAGGGAAATGTTAGTTACTCTAGCTTGATCTAATTGAGTTTCTAAAAACCTAACTTGGTGAAGAGAAACTTCTATTGCTGTTTATAAAAGTATAAAACAATCTTGCAGGTTCTTCGAGGGACTATATTATACCAATTTGAAATTCAGAAAGGTTAACACATATGAACACACAGCACTATTGTCAGGACATGACAGTCATAGCTAGTCCATAGAAGAAGGCAGGACCTGAATCAGTTACCACAGAGGTCCCTTTTTCCCCTTGTGGCTGAGCACAGGCCTAGAGTCTGTCTCCACATCCTCATATGCCACTACTACGGATTCATTCAAATGGCAGGTGGGAAAAACCCACAGCTGGTTCAACATTTTTATTTTATTAAATATGAGGTTAAGCAGGTTAAACACCTTGCTTTAAGTCACAGTGATCACCCCACACTTAAAACCTATTTTCTAGTGTTTTACTTTCTTTCCATGTTGCTGTACTACCTTATGTACATCACACAGTGTCTCGTGTGTGGGGAAGCGCAACTTCCATTCCAAGCCATAGGCCCAAGTGTTCTGTTCATGGATAACAGGAGGGCAGACTGGGCTTGAAAGACGGTGATAAATGGTCTACAGACAGAAATGCTAATGAGCTGCTGCTCAGCAAAGTCATTAGTTACGTAACCTCTTCCTGTTTTGCCATGCATGAATTATCAGCAGTTATGGTATTAAAGTCAAGCGAAGATGTTAAATGGCCCAAAATACAGCTTTAGGAATAAGGAACTCGGCAATTATTTATTAGAGTATTTACTTAAGTGTGAATTGAATTATGGATACACAAATCATTTTAATCTTAGAAATCAAAGGGTAAACACTGGGGAGGATGTGAGGAAAGGAAATTTATACACTATTAATGGGATGTAAATTAGTACAGCCAACATAGAAAACAGCATGGAGGTTCTGCAAAAAATTTAAAAATGAGACTACATATGACTCAGTAATGTTACCACTGGGGATATATGTAAAACAAAAGAAATCAGTACGCCGAATGATGTTTGCTGTCCTGTGTTTATCATAGCACAAAGATGTGGAATCAGCCAAGTTGTCCATTAGCAGAAATGTACAAAGACAGTGTGGTATATATACTCAGTGGGATGTACTCCAGCAGTGAAGACGATGAAAGAGTGTTATTTGCAACAATGTGGAGGGATTTGGAGAATACTGAATGAAATAAGCCAGCAGCATAAACACAAATGCCAAGTGCTCTCAGTACCATGTGGAGGGCAATCATTTGTATTCACAGGATTAGAGAGGAGAGGATTAGTTACACATATCGGGGGGAGGATACACATAAGGGAATGCAGAAATGGAAAGAGATCGGCCAGTGGGTAGAGTTGCATTTGGAAGGAAAGTATGAACTCTGGTTTTCTTCTGTAGAGTAGGCTGACTACCCAAATCTAATATGTTGCATATTTCAAAATAACTACAGAAATTCTGTTATTGCTTTCCTTACAAAGAAACAGTAGGGGTTTAAGGTACAAGTTGTACTAGTTAACCTCATTTGATCTTGTCATAGTGTATATGTGTATTAGAACATCACACTGTATCTGAGGAATATATGCAACTAGAGTATTGACATGCTGACAATAAATAAAATTTTAAAAGGAATAAAACCAACTTAAATTTTCCCAGGAAAAATTATTAAAATAATAAATAAATGAAAAAAATCTTAAAATGTGACAATTACCAGAAATAAATCAAGAAAATATATGAAAATCTTAATAAGATGTTTTCTGATAAATCCTGCTTGTCATCAGTATCTTCCCATTGTGAACACCAAAATTCTAGTTTAGAGTCAGAGAAATCACAAGCTCATGTTTAAACACACACAAACACACACACACACAATTTCTGCATATATATTATACATACATCCAGAAAAACATGAATTTCCATATATGTCTGACTTCATCTATACAATTAAATTTCATAGCATTGATGGGAAAGTTTAGAAAACATAACAATTCAGGAGAAAGGAACATAATTAACATATGTTTAGATATCTGTCTGCGATAAAATAACTAGGGATGCTAAAAACAGTTGGTCCTAGGCAATGTCAAGGAAAATTCAAAGTGTATTTTCTTAAACAAAGGTATTCCAAAAACTAAGGCAATTCAGAAAATATTCTTTCCACAGGAGCTAACCTCAAAGAGCTCTTTGAGGGGTCACGGGGCATGCTGGCCCACGCCTGTCATCCTAGTGATGGATTGGGAGGTTGGGGCTGGATGACCACTGTGAGTGGAAGGCCAGCCTGAGCTATGTAGTGAGTTCAAGGCCAGTCTGAGCTACATGGTGAGACCCTGTTTCACCCAGTCCCCCCAAATAAGAGCTCTAGTGATCAAACTTGTAAATTAGATATGAAAATAAATAATAATATTAATGGCACTGCAAAGAAGAAAAATTTCTGAACTTTATATGTATGTAAATAAATGACTGAATAAATGACTAAATATGGAAGAACTAGCTCCTCCTCAATGAATTCTAGTTTTAATATATGAGGGGTATAAAGGAAATAAACTACCATTTCAAAATAAGACAAAAAAATGAATTAATTGAAGAATGCTAAATTAGTAGTGAAACTTTAAAAGAAAAATATTTTTATATCCACTAAGTATTTCCTTCACACTATTTTATGTCACCATAATTGCTTTAACATATGTAGACAAATTGTTCAGCTTCTACCTACAGGAGGTAGAATTTGGTATAACTCACCTCTTGCCTTGAGACTGGGTTGTCTTACAGACTTATTACTCAGAAAGTAAGAACCAGTTATTTTACATGTGAGAAAGTTTAAAGATTTGACTTTCAATGCATGATTCAGGTTAACAACATCAAGTTGGGCGTGGTGGCACAGCCTATAATCCGAGCACTCGGGAGGCTGAGGCAGGAGGATCAACGTGAGTTTGAGGCCAACCTGGGCTACAAAGTGAGCTCAAGGCCAACTTGAACTGTATAGTGAGAACTTGTCTCAAATAGACAAAAAACAAAAACAAACAGGTTAACAATGTCAGTAATAATGTGTTTATATTTCTAGTGTCACACAGGAATTCTCACTGCTAACTTTGCAAACTTACAATTAATGTTAACTTATTTTAAGGTAAAAAGTTAAATTAATCTAAGAAAGGAAAAAGAAAGAAAGCATTGGCCCGAACAGATTCTTTGGTGGATTCTATTAAATCCCTGATAAAGTAATAATGGTAAGTATACACAAACTGAATAAATATTGTAAGCAAAGTTAATAGTTCTCAACTCACTTTGGAAGGTCAGCATTACCTTGAATTTAGAATCAAACAAGGCATTGCAAATAGAAGAAACTATTTGTTCTTAATAATATAAACAAAAAGATCCTCATCAAATTTCAAATAAAAATAAAGAATATATCAAATGAAAGACAATATGCCATTAACAAATTGGTTTATTCCTAGACGTACTGTATTGGATTATCATTTTTAAAAATCAGTTAATGTATTTCACCCTATCAATAGACTGGAAACACCAAGCCATATCAACCTAAAAATAGTTTTAAAAGGCATTATGAGTGAATTTGGGATGTATATATAACAAATTAGATACCAAAGAATGAACATAAGAGAATAAACTTAACCTGGGAAGGACTGTGAACCACTACATTTAAAGTAAACCATACTTTGAACCATCTGCAACATGTCTTTTTACCTTCTAATGACATCGTGTCTTATTCTCTGTCACTTACTGACTTTCTATTTTCTCTCCTCATGTTCTCCATCAAGTCACACAGGTTAAGTGGCATAAAATCATTTTATTGTCTTCAGTCTTAAACACATTGTTTGATAGTACCTTGGACAACAAATAGGGGTAGTATTACGGAGACTAGCTATTTTCAACTGTGGCATTAGTCATTAACCAGAGTATTTTAGAACACAAGTGCTGCATGTCTTAATAATTTAAAAGTTATGCTACAGTATACGGAGCATGAGAAATGGTGTTAAGGAGTAGAACAGAAAAAAATAAAATGAAGGTACATATTTCTTCTCTTTACACTGTGGAAACAAACCTGTTATTATTTTACACTGATGAGACAGTAAAGGTAAGTTAAAATACAACACTTAAGATCACTGAGATAACTAATGAAGCTACTGAAAATAGCAACGTCACAGATGTTGGCAATGAAGCAGAGCACACAGTTAGGACATATGTTCAGAGTTAGATTTTATCTATTCCATAGTAGAGCATCAGGCTATTGACTGAAGTTGATAATTTAAGGAACAGACATATTCATTTACTGAAACACAAATAATAAATGGGGCTAAGATATCAAGGAAGCAGAATCTAGATTGTACTCTATGGTAGTGTTTAAAATTATTCTGCACAAACATACAAGTGTGGATGCTTACATATGTGCTAGGGAAAAGAGAAAGCAGAGTAGAACTTTTAATAAAAGAATTATATTTTTATTTATTCCTATTAATACAGTATAGATTGTGGTATGTTCACTGAAAATACTGTCTTTCCCTGAAAGCTGTGTTATCTGTGTGCATACGTGTTTGTTTCTTTGTATCCCCTGTGCTCAACTTCATTAAATTTCACTAAACCTCTCTCAAGGCAAAACTTGTGAGTTCATGGATACAAACAAATATTAAAATACATAAATTCCTGTAGTGGATTGATAACTGGTGGTCAACTTGTGACCCCCAGCTGAACTCAGTAAGTATGGTGCTGGGTGTCGGAGGCCCACCTGGGGATTGTTGCCAGCAGCATAAAAGGCAGAACTGGAGAAGAGGCTAGGCTGTTGGGAGCAGAAGAAAGGATTTGGGGAGCTGGTCGAAGCTGTAAGAAGCTGTTGGTTGTTTTGGAGGAGCTTGTCACGCTGGCTTTCCTGATGAACTTGGCTGTTTTCATCCTCCAAGGAGCTCGGGACCTTGCAGGCACTGAGAATAGCTTTGGTTCGCTTTGGGGGAGCTCTGGTCCTCACTTTGAGCATCACTTCCTGGCTCTGGAGGGGAATATGGTACACTGCCAGTCTCCTGGAAAAGCGTTCTGTGTTGGTTTTCCTGATGGGAACTCGGCCACTGTGATCATCGGAGGAGCTCAGGACCTCACTGTTGCTGAGGATGGCTGTGGTTGGTACCTTTCGGGGGAGCTCTGGTTCTTATTTTGAGCATCGCTTCCTGGCTCCAGGGCAGAGCCCTCAGCCTGCAAGCACAGATCATTCCTCCCACTTGCACAGACTTCCTAGATTCCACCATTGACCTTTTGGCCTTTCCAGTGCAGATCCGTGAAACAGGCCAGCATGAGATATTGTTATGGGCTCTCGCCTCTAGTTAGATTAGTGGAAGGCATTGGTATGAGCTCTAGGTCTTCAGCTGGACTCATGCAGGACATTTCCATGGGATCCAGGCTCTCAGCTGGATTCCTTGGTCTTAGTGTGTGGACAGATTTCCTGCACTGTTTTGTGTATCATTCTTTGGGTGACTATTATAAATAATCTTATAAAGTATGTGTCTTGTATTATATTGTTCCCCTTGCAAAATAATTACCCCCAAAAACACAACTCTGTAAACTCCTCTTTCTGGATTAAGAACTACCATTTCTTAATATATAAAAAGAATACAGAGTGAAATTAAACATCTTTAAAAGAGAATGCACCTTTAAATCAGGAAAATACTGCGGCAGGATTTATCTAGTAAAATAAAAGAATGCGTAAAAGAATGTGTCCTGTAAGATACTTGCTGTGAGGCCTTATACTTCTCAAAGATATTTCCTGTTAATAGACCAGATATCCTCTGCAAAGAATGAAGTAATGTTTATGTGCATCTGTGTGCCTGGAGACACTCATTATTTCATCAGATGTATCAGAGAACAACTCGTGACAGCTATGTTTAATAGCTTCATTCTTTGTCTTGGAAATTCTTTATTCTTACATCCATTACAGCACACATGCGTGAATAACAAATACAGACACGTATTAGTAAAATGTGCCATAGCTTTTTATCACATTTAGCTCAGGTTTTCTTTGTCAAAACCAATTTTAAAGGCTTTTAAACATTTTACAACTTTCCGAGAGGGTCTTAAAGCAGATATGAATATTGACTTTTTTGTAGGAAAAGAAAGAATATGTATATTTCACACCAAGAAATAAATTATAATTTGTGTTTTTTGCTTTTTCATCATAAGAATCAAAAATGTTGGAGTTTTTTGTAAAATGAAAGGAGTTGGAATAAAGTTATTTCTTTAGATGCTTTTATAACTTAAAAATTCTATGCATTTTTATTCAGTTATATATATCCATATACATGTATATGAAATGTTTATATATTATACTTACACAAAACACTGGTGTGTATGTGTGTGTGTAACTAAAAACCAGGATATAGTAAAATCACTTTAGTATAGCACAAGTGATAATCATAATTCAGTTTAGCAATAAACTATCCTGTAATAAATCATGTACGGTTTTGTGAAATGATACATTTATCTCAGGATGTCTGCGAAATAAGAGGCTGAGAGTAGGAAGCTGGAGACTTGCTGCACAGAGCTTTGCCACCATCAGTATTAACTGCAGAATAGCAGCAACCTGCTGAATTGTATTTTACTGCAGACAGTTAAACCTCCCAATCAGGACATGATTACATTGTGTATGTGGCTAATGCTTTCACAAGTTAACTGGTATAGACTCAGAAACATCAAAGGAAAAATTTTGGAGCACCCTTTCTCTCCACAACAGAGGACAGGAGGGACAAGAGAAACACATGAAGGTAGAGAGAAGAGGAAAACAAGAACAAAAATGCAGGAAAAGGAAGCAGAAAGGAAAAGGAGGAAAAAGAAAGGTAGGAAGAGGGCTAAAATGTTAGAAAGCAGAGGAAATCAAAATTAACCATGGAGAAATTTAGTTCTTAAAAATTATTTGACTCCACCGTAAAACTTAAATTTTGGGGGTGGATGACATCCCACGTTGAAAGATTGCTAGATGTTAGTCTTGTTTCTTAAAGGCAAATATCTTCTTATGAGTTTATTTTATTTTTGGTGCCTTATTTTAATAACTGCCTTGTATCTTATAACATGTGTTTGTGCTAATATTACTCTTATTCCATCTTATAGCACTTTATCAACAGGCTATGATCTCCTGTCTTTTGTCTCCATTTCATCATTCTTATTTAGCACATTTTATTAAATATTCACATGATCTACAAAAGTTTCATGCTACTTTCATTATCACCATTGAACAGTTTTTGTGGGGACTTTTGTTTAGTTTTAGTTTTAGCTCTTCTTGAAAAACACCCTGGGAAACATGCTTAAATGTAAATTAGAGCAAGTGGTGAACTGAACTTTGTCATTTCCCTAGAATGTTCTCACTAACACTGGTGTGTTCTCTGAATGTGCCTTCCCTTTGAGTATTCCATTTCCTTTGACTAAAAATGCCAGAAGCCCAAGCCACAATCTATGAAATGTAGCTTACAAATACAGCCACACTTCACCAAACTGAGGGAGCAATTCCAGAATAGGGTCACATTTATAAAAGGCTTAGCTAAGCCCTCCAATTCTCTATTTATCATCAGGATTTTATAGAAAAGGAGTGTTAGCCATCCCAGGTTCAGAAAATTTGGAGAAATAGGAGAAAACACAGTATTTACCAATAAGCTCTCATTCCGTGAAAAGTAACGCTTACAAAAATCTCTGGTCCCTTAATCTTCAGTAACAGCCCAATAAATGCCTTCTATGGTAAATTTTCTAAAACAGAATTGCTAGTTTCTAGTTTATTTTGTTAATACCTGTCAGCCTTTATTTTGGTGTCCTCAATATATTCGAAGGGGTAGATTTTTCTAAATAATTTAGAATTTCTAAATTATTACACATAGATGAAGCAAAGTGAATGAAAAAATAAGCTTCTAACTCACCACTGTCCACCACAAAAAAGCAAGGAGAGGGACTGGGGATTTAGCTCAGCGGCACAGCGCCTGCCTGGCAAGCGCAAGGTCGTGAGTTCAATTCCTGGTACCAGAAAAAAACAAAATACAAAAACAAAAAGAAAAGCAAGGATATTCTTAGAAATTTTTACTACATTTCTGGTGGATAAATAGAGGTTTTACCATGTGGCCTATTCTGCATGCCCATCTTCCCACAATATATTGAAAAAGTATTCATTCCTCAGGAAGTCCGTTATTTTCTAAAAATTTTAGATGTATGAATACAGCTATTTCATCCTTGGTCTGGTGTATATTTGAGATAGCAACAATTCTCAGCCACTGTCTTAGTTACTTTTCTCATTGCTGAGAGAAAATACCTCACACCCAAACGTAAAGGGCTTCCAGTTTGTAGAAGCCTCAGTCCATAGTTGGCTGGCTCCAAGGAAGAGTGGCACACAGCAGAGGGGCACCACAGAAGACAGTAACAATTCATTGTCCACAGAAAACAGCAAAAGCAAGCACTGTATCCAGGCTACCAGGATTAAGTGCCAATCCAGTCCGTGGACTGATTTAGTAATTACTCACCCATAATCCTAGCATGGCACCATGAATCAATCACACACTCTAGATCCAGCCACCTCTGAACAGCCCCACCTGTTGGGGCTGCATGAGGCTTTGGGGGGACAACTAGACACAAGTCGCAACACCTATGATTTTACAAAGTTGCAAAATTAATAGATTCCTTTATTTCACTTTTAAAAGATTTTGAATGATTTGTCATTCAACTGAGGTTCTTTTCATTAATTTTCCCAAAGCAGGCAAAGTACAAGCTTTCCTAAAGGCTCCTGTTCATTAATATTCTTGCATTCACCTACACTCAGTTCAAACATGATCTCTAAATTGCATTCACATGTTTTCTCCTGCTGTATTACAAATTCTACTTTTCATAGCCTTGTTATTCTCTTCAGAGTTTCTGAGTGTACTGCTGTTATGAAATTTGCTTCTTGATTATAAAACTAGTCGCAGTATTTCATTTATGTTTCCAGGATCATTTTTACCCTCAGGGCAATCAAAGAGTCATATTAATTATGGTTCTTAAGATGAAACATGGCTACAATTAAATTACAGCACCTGTAAAACAGTGTAGCCTAATAAAGAACAATTGATGCTGAGAGTATAAATTCACTGCAAGTTTGCACAAAGCAATGACATAGTGGAGGTGACATATCAAGCATATTTGTGAAAGTTCTGTCTACTTTAAACTAACAGATTAGTAATACTGATTTTTCTCTTATCACAGATATAATTCCATAAATATATTCTTATCCAAAAGTATATTGCTATCTCCCTACCCTAGAAATGCATTTCTCTAACAATTTTAAAGAATATTGAAGAAAAGTTGATATCCTTTCAGTACAGAAATCAGTGTACTTATTTTTATGAGCCATTTTAAAGTCCATCGCAGTGTGATAGAAACTGTCAATAGCTCTCTGAATCCATATGGGTTGGATAGAGATAGAGTTGGAGATGGAGATGGAAATGGAGATAGAGACAGAGATAGAGATAGAGATGTAGGAGACAGATAGACAGATATAGATATACCCTATCTCTCTATCATAGAGAGATAGATGATAGATAGATGTTGATATACCCTATCTATCTATGATAGAGAGATAGATGATAGATAGATAGATGATAGATAGATAGATAGATAGATAGATAGATAGATAGATAGATAGACATAGATAGATATGTAGGATATCTATCTATCATCTAGATATATGAGCAACCCATATTTAGAAATTACAATTGAAATCTAATTAATTTATTCAGAATTAAAATGTATTTTACAAAGGAAAATATCACTAGAAGTAGAAATACGAATAAAGTATGAACTTCAGGTAATGCGAATGCTATCAACATCAGTTTGCTAATTGCAATATATACACCATATTAATGGGAAAGTTTATAATAGGAGAAACCAGCTATGTGTAATGCAGGAAACCTCTATTTTCCTTATATTTCCTATAAACTTAAAATAATGTCTATTTTGAAAACATCACTGACCATGATTGCATTTCAAGATCGAACTGTTAAGTCCTGTTGATGTGATGCACACCTGGAATTCAGCCACTGTGCTGTCCTGGCATCATAAGCCTCTCATACCATGGAGCAACATACTATGCTTTTCCTGCAATGAGGTAGATATTATCTGGAATATATATAGATATAAATATATCTGGGATATAACTGAGAAGTTAAATCAAGTTGTAGTTAGAGACATACCTTGTCTCAGAGACAAGTGTTAGAAAACAAAAAGACCCTCCTAATATAAATAGCTGCTATAAAATTCTAAGTTTCAGTTGTTCAATTAAAAATGGCTTTTCTTGTTAGATGTTTAAAAATGTAATAGTGGATGTTGATATCCACATGTTCAAAATATATAACACCAAAAGATTTACTATAAATATAAATCTGATAATTTTATTTACTTATATGGCTTATGCTAAAAATGTTTAATTAGACAGATTGTCTAGTTATGTCTACCCTAATATTACATATTTTGAAATGAATTATGAATTCGTAAAGCAGTAGAACAGGAAAGCATAATTATCTGCAGGAAGACAATATCACTGTTGGTAAGGTAGGTATTTCTGATAAAAATACACATCTCCATGTACTGTACAGATGAAAAGCTTTCAATGTAGACACAAGAATTTGGAGTTTCCAAAAAGTAGTTTTCAAGGAATAGCATTTCAAGGCAACGAAGCAGAGAAAAGGGAAGTTTACACATAGATAACTTGGGGTAGAGAAAGAAGAACTAATAAAGCCATGGCAGGAAATAAATGCAGTCCCCACTTCTCAAGAGACATTCCCCGTGTTAAGGAGCAGCACACGCAATTCTAAAATAGTGATGCCAGTTTTATAGCAAGCCCCTTGCTACTTTATGCAGAACGACCTTGTGCTCACACAGATTTCAGTAAACCTGCTTACAACAATGTGTTCAGAATACACATTTGTGGTACTGGAGATAAAGACCGGGTGGCTGGGCCAGGATAACAGTAAGGTATTTGAGTCAGCAAAGAACAGTTAGAAACCCCTTCCCCCCTGGAATAAAGAAAATGAGATTCTCACAGAAGCAGGTATTAGGCTAACTCTTCTCCAAGAGTTATCAGATTAGCTGGAAAATTTACAAACTGAATAAGATTGAAGGAATAGCACAGGCAGAAACTGTGTCTATTGGACTTTCAAGACTTGTGGGGCCCTGGAAATTTTAAAGTGGTCTTTAAAATAATGAATGGCTCAAGGGATTTGCAAATCATATGTAAAAAGCAGAATGTGAGAGATACAATGTAGGTAACCTTCAATTACAGAGTGCGACCGCACTGCACAACTAATAGTGTATCATTCAACATAAAAACTCACTGAGAAATATCTATAAATCTTTATGGAACAAATAACGATATATGATCTAAAAATCTAGGTTTCACTAAGAAAAGCATCAAGAAACTAGACACTGCCTGTTTTAGAAATTTATAGTTTTGAAGCATTTTATCTTCTCTTGTTCTTCCTATCTACTATTTGTAAATAAAATAATAAAAAGAAAGCTGCTGTTTGTTGCCATTTATCATGAAATTATGAAGAATTATGTACTGTTAGTCATTAAACACATATTAACAATTTCAAATTTTGCATAAGTATATATTTTTTTACTCTGAACATTCATTATCAATGCCTTCCTATTAAGAATATTTTGTCTTACAATGTCTGAAATCTTCAAAAATGTACAGTAAATTATACAGAGGTCTTTGATATATGCATACTACCACTAAATGGCTGATTGTACATTATAAGACATCAATAGCTATTGGGAGAAAGAATTCTGATACACATAACAACATTTCATGCTGGGGATATAACTCAGTGGCACAAGAGCCTACCTGGCAAGTGCAAGGTCTTGAGTTCGATTCCTGGTATCAAAAACAAAAACAAAACAAAAAAACCCACCATGTCATTATATTCTGGGATGTGGATTTAAAATGCCTGCAACCTAAATATATTACATAATTCTAAATTTAAATCTTTTTCATTGTTGTACTTTGCATGCAGTTTTTCTAAAATATAAACAATGATTCTTAAAGTAATTCAGACGAAGACTAAATTGGAATTCTTGCCAGCGTAAGTACTGCACACGTATATTCAGCTACTTTCTACTTTCAACATTGGCTTAAAACATTTCAGCTACCCTATAAATCACTTCCAGAAATTTATGTCAAATATAAATAACTCTACTTCGCACGTGAGGACTTCTCCGTTAAAACAAGTGTACTTATCCATATAGCAAGGTCAGAAGCAAATATGGAAAACAATCGATCACAGTTGTAATAAAAGTTTAAGAGTTCCAAATGCGAAAACTCTATGAAAAATAGAAACTATTGCACTTTGCTGGAGGTCTGTAATTTAAGAACTCTTCCATTTTAGGGTCACATCTTCCTAAGCAGGTACATTTTAGCCCATTTAACAATAAAATTTGTGACCTCCTTTGCAATAGGTAAAATCCAATTTCCCTTTCAGTCAAAGAAGTATTATACCAAATGTCTTTTTTCTCACTCAGTTGCTTTCCTTTATGACTCAGAGTTCATAAAGCAATTCCCTTGCCTCAGAAGAAAATAAACACGCAATGGCAGCATTTAAGGAGCCCTAGGCACTACACCTATGATAAG
The DNA here is from genome assembly GCF_000276665.1 of Chinchilla lanigera. Lineage (NCBI taxonomy): Eukaryota > Metazoa > Chordata > Mammalia > Rodentia > Chinchillidae > Chinchilla > Chinchilla lanigera. The sequence goes on along the minus strand of NW_004955426.1, from coordinate 6,996,851 downwards.
CTGCAATCTAACATTTATCAAGCAGTACTGAGTTACAAAACATTTGAGAAATTTGTTCCTGGAGGGAGTTGAGAGAGCTCATTTGAATCCACTTTGTCTCATAAAGGAAACATTGTGTTCATAAAACCACAGGCACATTAAAAAAAAACAGCTGTTTTCTTTCAAAATGGAGCAGCCGCATCAGTGTAAATTTCACCGATGGGATAGCTTAATCAAGTGTCCCACATCATACAAAATGCAATCTAGTATGTAGTTTTAAAACACAAAAAAATTCATCTTTATTTATGTTTTCCTTTCACAATAAAACCTGTCACATGTTTGCAAAAATCACTTGCTACATTTCAGATAATGATACTGAGAACGAAATCTCATTTTATTTAATTTTATAATGTTCACACTGAAATGTATTATAAGAAATATATTTTAATTGTTTCTTGAACTTTATTTTTATTGAAAGTTATTTTAACTACTATGTAAAAACATAAACTTGTATGTGTACATTGGATAATATTATGTTTCAATATATATATGCTTTGTTTAATGTTTATATCAGAATAAAACATATCTCCCTCCTAAAATACTTATCATTTCTTTATGGTGAGAAGTTTCAAACTATTTTCTTTTGTCTTTTTAATGTGATAGTGCATTGTTCTTACCGAGAGTCACAGCACTGTGGACTGGCAAAACAGACTTCATACCACTGGGCAACCCTAATTTACTACCGAGCAATCAGCACTTTCCGTCCACCTCTACCCTCCTCAACCTCTGGTAACCACCATGCTATGCTCAACTTCCATAAGATCAACGTTCTGTAAAATCCACATAAAAATGAGATGCTGTGGTACTGGTCACTCTGTGGCTGACATATTTTACCTAACGTAAGCATCTCCTTCTAGATCCATGTCATCACAGATTGCAACTCTGACTTCTGCATGGCTGAATAATATTCTGTTGTGTATAGGAACTGTGCTTTAATAATATATTCCTCAGTTGATGGACACTTGGATTGTTTTTGTGAATTGCCTACTGGGAACATTGCTGTAGAAAGCATCAGATTACAGATATTTGACACACAGATTTCATTTCCTTTAGACATAGTCAAAGTTAGACTGATGGGCCATATGTTAATTCTACATTTAATTATTTGAGGAAGCCTCACTCTATTTTCCAGAATGCCTGTACAGTACTAATTTACAATGCATAAGGAGTAATTTTTTCCATATTCTCTCCAAAACTTTTAATTTTAAGATTTTTTTATAGGGACCATTCTTACTGAGGTGGGATGTTATCACATTGTGGGTTTGATTTACAGTTCTCTGATGATAAAAGAAATAGAATCTTTTTTCGTGTACCTATTCCCCTCTTGTCTAATTTCTTTTAAGAAATATCTATTTAGGTCTACTACCCTGTTTTTTACACTTTGGGTTACATTTTTTTCTAATTGCATTTATGAAGTTCTTTATGCATTCAATGTATTAACACCTTATCAAATATATGCTTTGCAAATATTTTCTTACATACTACAAGTTTTCTGTTCACTCTATTAATTTCTGCTAAAAAGCTTTTTCATTTGATGTAATGATTTTGCCTATTTGTTCTTGTTTCTGCCCACTGAATGTACTAAAGTCTTTCACCTTTAGTATATTTTCTTCTAGTAGTATCACAACTTGTGGTCTTCTATGTGTATAATATACTTTAAATTGAATTTTGAAACTGGTGAAAGATATGATTCTAATTTCATTCTTTTGTATGTGGATATCCAATTACCAAAGCATGATTTATTGAAGACCGTTCTCTTATGTGTGTTCTTAACACCATTTGTGGAGGATAATTTGGTTGTAATATACCAGTTTACTTATAGGCTTTCTGTTCAGTTTTTGTTGATATACCTGTTTTTATGCCAATATGATGCTCTTTTGGTTACTATAAATTTGTGGTATGTTTTGAAGTCACATAGCATAGTGCATTCCACTTGACTCTTTTTCATCAATCTTTTCTTCTTTAAGGCTTTTATGTGATTTCATACAAATTTTAAGAATTTCTTTCTACTTCACTGAAGAATGTCTGGTATTGTGATAGACAACTGCATTAGATCAGCATGTATCTTTGGGTAGCCCATATATTTTAACAGTATGGATTCTTCCAGTGCATGAACACATGCTGTTGCTCCAATTTTTGGGGTGTCAATATTTTTAATTAAATTTACTTTCACCAGCTTTTAGGAAGTTCTTCATTGGTATTAGTGTTGCTGTTGTTAGAGTTATACAAAAGAAACAAAAAATATATGAATAAAAGTTGCTGTCTACAAATCTACTGCCCCCTAAAAATTTTCAATGCAGCCTTCTCAAAGTTTCAATAAAATTTGGTTTAGCTAAAATAAAAATTACTCTTTTCTATTTATTTTTCATACAAATAATGAAAAGCAAATATATATACAGTATACCCCTGAGAAGTCATGTTTCAGAGTTCATGGCCTCAGTCCTTCTTAGATTTTTAGAACCTAACTAATAATTGTTTGAGAAAAGCCCCACAATTTAGTGGAAACTTCAAATCGTCTCTGCAAGTGCTTCTTTTGGTAGAGGTTTGCAAGTAGCCAATCAGAAAGTGGTATTTAGTCCTCCTTGCTGCTAATTGGCTGCTGTCCTGTAAACCATCTCCCAGAAGTACCAGCATTCCTGGGTCATAACGGGTGGTTGTACAACATGTAGCTATCTCCAGAATTCTCAAATTTGTCCTTCTTAAAGCCCTAAGATCCCTAAAATGCTGCCAAAATACCCTGCTCTTCTCAGATTTTATTAATACAGTATTTTATTAAATTACGTAGCTGCTGTAGACAAAGAATATTTAAGGTTTAAACTATACAAAAGGCATTTAGAGGCATTTTTCTGACCATGTCTGAAATTTGCAGTTACTCACTATCTGAGGTGCTCTAGGAACATAAACCCAGCGAATTTCGGGGGTCCACTGTATAGATAAATCAGAAAGTAAAGAAAATAAAGTGTTAACTGTTTCTATTGACTTCATATCTTATTTGCTATCACAATAAAGCAAATATATAAAAAATTAATGATTGTTAAAAACAGAAACTAAATGCTGTACTAGATTTTTTTTGATACTCACAATACTTAAAGATGGTTAATTTGCCAAATATTAAAAAAGATATTTCGTGAGATAAGCTACTTGACCTAATTTGTATAGTACAACAGTGGAGTATGAATTAGAAAAAAAAATTGCTTGTATATAGTAACTTGGACTGAAAGGAAAAATAAAAATTCTAATATTTAGGGGGCTGGGGATTTAGCTCAGCGGCAAAGCGCCTGCCTGGCAAGTGCAAGGTCATGAGTTCGGTTCCCGGTACCGGAGAAAAACAAAAAAAAACAAAAAAAAAAAAAATTCTAATATTTAAATGAATGAGAGGTATGTGCAGAGAAATTTTGCTAGGCTATTTTCATTGTGAATGTCTGCTATCATTTTTATTTCTAAAGGTCAGTTATTGAGTTCAAGATACTAATCAAGCAACATAAATTTAAACTTGCCCTAAGCTTATTTATGTGCTGGTTCTGTAAAGTGCTACAGGATAATAAGCTGATCTAACTCATTCGGACTGTGAGTAAATCAGACCATGATACTTATCTCTTTTTGACATAGCATTATCCTTCAGGCAAAATTGAGCAAGAATAATGTGCAATTCCAAAGACAAGTCACAATTTAAATGGGACGGTCTAAAGACAAGTTATCTCTTTTTGAAGGATTGTAGATTCTGCTATTTGATGATGTAATTCAGTGCTTTAAAAAGTATATGCAGTTTAATACTGGATTAAATTGTTTCATAGAATATTTGATTGTCAGAATACATGTAGCCATATGTTTAAAATCACACAGCAAAAGGAATTGACAAATGTTTAATATTTTTGAGACAGTGATTTAGAAATAACAATAGAAGGTCTATGTGTTGGTCAGGGATGGCCCAACACTTTTCACCTAATATTAACAGTTCCTTTTTACTAAACACTAAAATTCTTCATATTCAAACAGAAAAAATGACTTAAGAATTCTCTAGTGTATTGAGTTTCAGCTTGTATACATCACAAATTTGGCAAAACTTGAAATATACATATAAGATTATTTACCCTTAAAATATATTGGTAGCTACATCTAAATTTTTTTATAATTTTTAAAGAAAAATATACACTTTCCTAACCTATTATTTGGCAATGTTGTATATTTACAGTTACTTGAATTCCCCTTTTTTACTTTAAGACTTTTTCAGGAAGTAATTTTTCTAATATATTTCAAAAGTCTTAAGCAAACCGAAATCCAGGAATTTATCCACATGCCAATGGTGGACATGCTGATTTCCAGAACATTCTGTCATTTTATTCTAAAAATTTTTGAAGAAAATTAATATTATTACTCTATAATAGGCATTTATTTAAAAACACCAAGATGGATTTATCCAGTCTGTGAAGATCTTAATACACATTTACAGATTCTTTTACATTCCTCCTTTTAAGAGATGGAGATCAGCTCCCTTTCCTTTGGAAGTGGAGTGAGCCTGGTGGCTCTCTTCTGACACAGGGTACATCCCAGTAATGATGGCGAGTGAGTTCTCAGACTTTCGGTCAGTCTCTCACTCTTAGGTATACTGCTTGGGGACAAGCCAGCTCCCACATCATGAACAAGGAGGCAGCTCTGAGGAACAGATAGCAAAGTAAGGAGATCAAGCTCTTTTATTTCTCTGCAACAGTCATTAAAAGCTTAGGCTTCCTGCCAACAACCTTGCCAGTAAGCTTTCAGGAAAGTAGGCATCCAGCCACAGTCAAGCGTTCAGATGACAATGGTCTCAGCAAGCAGCTCGACCACAGCAACTAGACATCGCCAGGATGTTGAGCTACAGCTACCGGTTAAGCCACCCTCAGAAGGCTGCTCTTCAAGCACTGTGCAAAATAAGCATCTATGGTTAACCTGATAAGCTTCACAGTAATTTGTTACATAGCAGAATCTAACTAATAGGTCTTTGCTGTTTACATATCTGACAAAATTCATTTAACACTGTACTCATATACTAATAAAATGAGTGCTATGATAACAAATGCTCAAAGACATAAGATGTTGATTTGGAACCAAGGAGCGGATCTAACTAGAACATCTCCAAGAAGAGTGCTTGCAAAATCTTTCCGTCACTTTAAAAATGTCTATTAGAGTTCAGGCTTTAAAGGAGACTTGCAGAGAGGCTTCGTAGCAAAGTGAGGATCTGTTACTGGACACCGGGAGACAAGGACTCTTGTTCAGAAGTGGAAGAAAACTGAAGAACTCCATTCCCACGATTGAGTGAGGACTTCTCAGATGAGGACTGGTGATGTAAGAATGCTTTGGGCCCAGTGGTAAATATTTTTACCCAAATGGTATGTAAGTGTGGAAAGAATAAGAATGAAATTTTGAGATTTTCTTTGGTGTTGATGACCCTGAATATATGAGATAGAATTAAAACAAAGCCACTTAATTAATGTCTTGGTTATTGTTAGCCTCCTTAGGAGAAGGAAGTGATATTAATATTTAAAAAGTACAGAAAGCTCTGTAGTCCCAGATGAAAGGAAATAGCATTGTGGTTGCTGACCAAAGAAGTTGCTAGATGTAAAATAAGCAATGCCAGCAATGTATAACATGCTATTCATTCACTGGACAAAATACAGTCTAAATTCCTTTTGAAGAAATCGAGTGGGTAACCGTATTGTACGGAGAGCAAAGCAAAGGTAACCTCTTTACCAAGGAGTCTCTCTCTGTTTTTGTTCCCTCCCATCCATTCTCCTCTATTTTCATTTCAGTGGTTAGAAGAAGGACTATTAAGTTATAGCTAAGATCTTCCTACCCACAGGGAAATACTGAAAGCTACATGCCCTCTCTTGTTTTACATAGGGACTTTGAAAGGTCAGGGATAGAAACTTTAGTGTATCTCTTCCATAACCACTTTGGATTCCAAAGTAATCTTCCTACCAGGTCTCCTGAGCAAAGAGAGTACTGATACAGAAATGGTAGAAACAGTATTCAGCAGGGCTAGAGGTCTCTGGGGAGGAGAGACATAGTGCAAAAAGGCAGCTGGTCCCCTTAAGCATTGGGAGAAACTCTTCAAAAACTGCCTCAAAATCATCTTTGGTTCTTCCTTTCTCAGACCATCCTGACATACACATATTACAAAGAAAACAATTTTCTTCCAATCATTATTCTCCATTCCTTTGAGATTCTTCCCTTGACCCCATATTACTTAAATGCCAAGTCATGAGACAGTATTCTGAGAAACATGTACAACATGGTCAGAGTTCAACTTTTGAAGAAAAATTGCTGAAATTGTAACACAAAATTTCAGTGGTAAAGAGATTTCAGAGTGGTCATGTTAGAGAGAACAGGGAGCATATTGCAAATGCTTCTTTGCTGGAGCAGTTATTGTTAACTATCGTTTGTCTGCTTTCCTTCCCATCCGCTAGGCGTAAAAGAGAATTTTCCTAATCCAGGAAGTGCCACATGAAAATATGAAGAGGAACTGTCCATTCAGAATAGTCCGGCAGGATCTCAGCTGTGAAGATGTAACGGCCACTAAAATTTGGAGTAATCATTTTCCAATGAATAGTGCCACCTGCCGGATGTGTCCCAAAGTACACCACTTTTTAAAAAGCAACTATCTTGCTTTATTCAAACTGTTATGTCTAACCACTGAAGTCCACTTAAGGTTGCGTCAATTTGTATTCAACAAAAAATAAGGGAAAACTCAACAGTCCTTGCCAGGAAATGAAACTGTTGAATTGACAAGCACTAGCATCATATCAGTTTTACACACAAATGTAGCTTTTATATCATTTAGAAAACTTAGTTTCTCACTTTAGTTTCTGAAGCAAAATCATTAGTTCCTGACACTTGTGTTTTAGCAGGACACCCGCAAATGTCTTAACTTGATTGATTTATGGCTCAAGACAAAAGCTGCTGGTGTCAGCCTGTGGTAGGAGGAACCCAGCCCCACCAATAATTGGTAACTGCTAGTCAGTGCAGTAAGACGAGTTGAAGCCATTGCCTTTTCCCATAGCCATGGGCATAAGGACCTGAAGATGACATTACTAACCCTTGAGCTATTTTCAGTTGCACTGCCATCTTGTTTGCAACATGGAAGTTTATAGAGTATTGGCTGGAAATACTCCTCCTCGGGATCATAGACCATGACAGGAAATGGACCAGTCTGGCTTTTCATGTGAAATCTCACAATAAAAGCAGAGGAAGCCTTTTGCCCCTGAGACTTAACAGAATCAACTCACTGATAAAGCCATTAGCCCATTTTCCTGCAATAGCTTCCTGAATCCATCATCACTTTGGACATAGCAGCATGTTTCCCTCGCTGAATCTGCACAACTGAAAGATTATTTCTGATGCAAAAACCACCAGTATGTGTGTAACCTGTGACTCTTGCAGAAATTCGGTGCATTTGACTAATAACAAAAAACACATTGCATAGGGTAGAATCCTCACCTGCTTCTGGAAAATCGATTACTTTTGTTTGTTTCTTTGACTCCAATTTGGGTCTACTCTGTGTACTTACAGTTGCCACCCTTTTCTGCTTCAGGATTTGCTGGTATAGTCCTGTCTACTAACTGTAAGTACAACGATGAAGCCATCGGAACTAAACTCTATCACATTTTCTTCTCTCTAGATCTTACGGAGTCTGAAAATGATGCAGAATTTATCGAGCCACACAGTCAAGTGGCTTTCACACAATGAAAGCTTTTGCTGGCTATCTGAAAAACTCTATCATCTGCTGCTCACCTTCTCATGTCTCCTGGGACAAACACTTCATCATAAAGCAGTTTGATCACTGCATGTGTCTGTCCCTAAGAAGAGAGTCTCTCCTGTTTACGGCTCTCTGAGTAATAGTGAAGATGGATAAAAAGATCAGGGGATATATAGAAAATTTTGAAAATTAGGTGTTTCATTGGGCATGACTCTTTTTACCTCCAGACAGTCTAGTATGTACATTCAGCTTAGACGAAAAGGGGCTTATAGCATTCAAACTAAATTCTGGAATCTCTGGCTGTTCTTACCTACATCAAAAGAAAAATGACCATCTGGTAGAATACACCACTCTCCAAACCCACTTACAATGTCCCTTACATGCCTAGATGGACGATAAAAGATATATCTGTAAACTTAGGGAAAAATTAGCTTGTCCCATTATATTGGACTCTGAGTATAAAACATCTCAGTATAACTATGAATGGCTGGGGAACAGCTCCTGGAATGGGACACATCATTTTTGGATTTGTGGAAACAGTAATAACTCTGGAGGCTGGAAGGAAACATATTGTTCCCTAGGAGGTCTAAGGGAAAGATGACATTCATTCTCCCTTTGCCAGCTATAGCCGGTACCATAGCAACACCACGCTGTGGCAAAATAGTCACATGCTCCACCTGAGTTGAGCCGGGTAACTTGACCTCTACTATATTTATCACATCCATCCATGTTCTAATAAAACACAAACATATCCTTGCACAATAAAACAGGATGTGACTGGTGCCTTTTCAGAGGCAGCTGTGGAATGCAGACATTCCTCTGGTAAACACACAGACTAACCCAATATGACTTCACCTGAGGCCAACTTGGCCTTGGATTATGCCAGGCAAGGTATTCAAGTCTGCAACTAATTCTAGCCCTGCCCATGTAACTTAACCAAAGCGTTGAAACTATACGTGATTCAAGTCAGGCCTAACAAACTGTATCCGGGAGGCCCCTTGCTGTTGTACGTGTGTAAACAGTGATTGAGGGTGATTATTCCCTCTGTCGCTCCCTATAATTACTGTGAATATACCAAGAATCAACAGGTCACTCTAAACTGCCTTCCTTGTGTTATAATAAATAAACTGACCTCACACTTTACCTTGCTTGTCTAAAGTTAGGACCTGTAGTTACCTCTGTAACTTGTAGCTGAGTGAAGGCCAGAGGGCAGAGGAAATTGTGTGGTTGAGGTCAGTACTGCTGCTGGTCACCCAGTTGATGGGAGCCGCAATTAAATTCAACACTAGACAAATTGTATTCCACCTCTGTGTGCTACTGATACGTACGAACCTGAGGCATTGTCATTATGTTTCCCCTACTGCTAATTAACAGATATAATCATACTCGTGTATGCCTTTTGTAGAGTCTTGTGTTTGTTTTTATTTCTGAATATCAAAATTTCATAATATCTGTTATAAAGCTTTAAGGTATCTCTCCCTATATTGATAAATCCTTTCATCTCAAATTTCAGGTACCTAAGTTTTCTTCTGTCAAATTGGTGATTATGTTTTAGTCTTCTTTGGCATTCTTTGGCTGGATATCTTGTTTTATTTCACATACTTGTAATTAATTAGTTCATTGTTTACTTCTCCCATCTATACTTCTACTTAGAGGAGTAACATGAATTCAAACTTCATGTGACTAACTTGCATTTCTGTATTATTAATATTTTCTTTAGTGCTTGAACAGAGATTTAAATTTTATTAATGAATTTTGCTCTTTGTAACATGTAGTACACCTTTTAAGATTTTGGAGAGGCTAAAAAATTAATATATTTGAAAGTAGTAATGTTGGCTATTATATATTTGCATCATTAATAAGACCTTCTTATTTCTCCTTCACAATGGGAGTTTTTCCATTTGTATATCTTTAATCTCAGTAAATAAATCCATGCTTCCAGTTTTGTTCCCTCGTTTTTGGAATTCACATTCACATGACTCTGACAAGAGAAAAAAGCAAAAGTGTTTTGGAAAAATAGTTTGTTAATCTTTTACAGTGTACTCTGTTTCTGCAGATAGAATTTTGGCTTTGCTTTAATCTCCTTTATTATACAGCATGTTTTTGATTTATTTCTCATTACAGAATGAAAGGGGAGCACTTCACACATGGTGGTACTTGTCCATGAACAATATGTGTGGAGATTTGTTGAATAGACACAAAGTGTATCCACCTATTCAGTTTTCAGATTTCAACCACTCTGTGGGAAAACCTTGATGACTCTTTCAAACCGTGTTATGTGTTTCTAACATGTTCTTCTCCGATGCGCCTCATTTGTGCTCAGAAAGACTGTGTGACTATTTACTGTAATCATCTGATTACTTTCATTCCATAATAGGAGTCATTTTAGGATGACAAGGACTGTGTTTATTTTAGTCAACATTCCGTCCACTGTACCTGCAGAACAAAATCTTCCTACACATAAGATGTTGATTCATCAGGTAGGATGATAGGATCAGAGGTGGCTGGATCCACAAAAATTGACTGAAAACTGGAGAGTCAGAGGCTCCAGTAGCTGCTCAGTCCAAGAATCTGGAAGCCACAGGCGGAGAGGGATCGAGGGTGTAATGCCACACCAAGACTGAGGGCCTTGCAGCTCCGTGGAGATTCTTTGGCAAGAATCCGGCTGGTGGTGAAGGAAACTGGAATCTGACAAGCGCGGGAAGAGCAGCAGGAAAAGGCGCGCCTGCTCAAGCACAAAGGAGCTTCCAAAAGCCCAGCAGACTTTCTTCCCCTTTCATTCCACCTAGGCCAAGAATTCTCGGCCACAGTGAAGGCTGGTCCTCTCCCCTCAAATCTCTGGCCTCCGTGCCAACCAGCATCCGAAACACCCACGCACTTGCCCAGAAACGTGCCTTGCTCATCTGCTTGGGGTTTCTTAGTTCTGGTAAGCTGGGAGCCAGTATCACAGTTAAAAGTCAGAATCCTGAAAACGAGTGAAACTAGGTTAAGTTCAGTGGATCTTATCCAACGTAGCATATAGAGAGAAGAGAAGAGAATCTGGGAGAATGTGAGCAGAGCGTTCTTATTTCTGTTCATTGCCTTCTGTGTATTTTATCTAAAGTGCTGGGATGGGGTCCAAATTTAACTCAGTAGTTTAGTTTGAACAGATTTTGCACAGGAAGACCGGAATAAACAAAGCATACGTTCCTAGCCGCCCGTTGACCTGTCCTCATCCGCTCCTGCCATTGTCCTAAAGTAAAGGACTGGAGTGGTTACCGCAAAATTGCACCTGAGAGAAATGCAGGGTGTCGCAGTTTTTGGCTGTGGCCTAATTCCACCGTCTTCTCAAAGGAGTCAACACAACCACCATCATTTCACTTGCTAAACAGAACCAGCAGATATGACTTATACTAATACTAATATCCCACTCCGACAAGCTAGAAACCAGCAGGGAGGGACCAATAATTATTAATATGATATAATATAATATCTATATATCGATTTCACATTAACTTTCTGGGTTTGATCAGTTTTGATCTTTTGGCTAATGGTAATATCATAATCCTCATTGTTATAAATGTATTATTTGGTGAGCAAAATGTTTTTCATCATATATTTTCCCATAATACATTCAACAACTATCCTGTGTGTGTTATTTATACAAAAGTTGAATCATCAATTAATTTAGAATTTTAGAAGCTAAGTATAATAACAGTAAATGCTTTTACTATCACTAATTTGTACACTAATTATTAGACTTTATATATTAAACCTTTCCTACCAAAAATATGGAATAAATTTTTACTAGTTCAGGACTTCTGTTAAGACTTTGCATAGAATTTAATACTTTTCTCTTTAAAGTCTTACTGCTTTGCTATTAACTTTAGCTGTAAATATTGTAGACATGTTTGTGCCCATTTTTCTATTTTTAGTTGGTAGTTTTTAGTACAAAAATAATGATGTACCTATATTTATCTGTAATTTTGTTACTCTGAGTGCTAATAAAATTTTAGTGTTAGAGTATAATTTGTAAAAATAATACATTTTCCAAGAAGCACACTAACTTTTAAGCAAAAGTTAATAACATTATCTTTTATTTTTGAAAATGTTTCTGTCACTTGTTTTACCATTTCATTTTATTGAGCAAAATTTCATTGCAATCATAAAATAAAATGATAATTTAGTGTAGTTTCCTTTCCTGATGTATATAAAAGTTGGTATCTGAAGTTTGTTGTTGTGGTGAGTAGGTCTTTTCTTTTTTTTTTTAACAAATATCTTCTCCCTTCTTACCATGGAAAGATGTGTTGTTTTAACTTTGTCTTGGCTAAGGAAAATGTTTCACATAGCAGGGTTTTGATTAGAGGCAATGAACAAGAAGTGTAAATGGAAGTACACCATGATTTGCCTTGTCCTCTTGCAGACTTGTGAGCAAGAATCGACTCACCCATCAAGCTGAGCCTGGGGTGGGTTCATCTACTGCAGACCTGAATCTGATGCTCCATCTAATGAAGTTATTAGGCTGACCTCAGTTGAGGTACCACAAAGTATAATTAATTTGTGAACTCCCGGGCTAGCTTTTTGTTTGTTTGTTTCTTTTCTTTTTTTTTTTTTTTTTTCAGAGAAAGAGAAATAAAGGTTTCTCTACTTATGATAAGGTTACATCCTTGGAAAGTCATCATACATTGAAAATATTTCAAGTAGACAATGCAGCAAATACTCCTAATATACAAAACATAGTAGCAACACAGTCCACTATGGAGTCTGATGGTCTTCCCCCCTGCTCTCACGGCTGACAGATAGCTATGCCTCTGTGCCACTCTCCAGCCTCAAGAGAGAGCACTGCACCACATATCACCAGATTGAGTATCAAAAGTCAAAGAACTCTTTTTGCAGAATGAATATGGCTTTCACCCTATTTTAAAGCCAAAAATACTATACGTTGAATCATTGTAAGTGGTGGACTCTGTGTGTGTGTGTGTGTGTGTGTGTGTGTGTGTGTGTGTGAGAGAGAGAGAGAGAGAGAGAGAGAGAGAGAGAGAGAGAGGGAGATGCTTATTTTCAGGAATTAGCTTATGAGATAGTTATGACTGGCAAATCCAGTACTTATAAAGCATACCAAGAAGCGGGAAACTCAGTGTTTGTGTTGTAGTTTTGAGACAGGATTCCTTTCTAAACATCAGTTTTTGCTCGTCAAGTCTTCAAGTAATTGGATTTGGAAGTCAATGAGGTTTGCTGTTGGGTTTAATGGACTATTGTTGTTGAATTATAAGACTAAAAATGCTTAAGATTATACTGCTTGATATGATTCTTCTGTCTGTATTCCATTTAATATTTTAACAGTGGCTCCTGGACCTTGACAGATTTCTTTTAAGCATCATGAATTTTTTACCCATCAGAATGGTAGTATATTTTGATTAGTTTTCTCGTATAACACTATCTTGCTATTAAACAAATTAATTATAAGTATTCTGTCACATTACCTATTTGGTAACAACTTATTGCAAATTTTGATACATGTGTAAAATGATTTATGGTTTCCTAGTTTTAATGATACATGTTTATATGTTTGGCTTTAATATAATGTTTTTAGTCCATATGAAATTAATCTTTCTCTGAATAGTTTAATAAAGTTGCTCTTTAAAGATTAAGTAGAGTTCAGCTATTCAATCACGACCAGAAAAAATTAGAGTTCTATAGTCCTTATTTATTAATTTGGTAATCTGTGCTAGGAGAAGTCATCATCTATTTCATTAATTCTCAAATATGTTTACATAGATGCAGTAAATTATAAAAGTATAATTTTTTGTCTTTTTGAGACAGGATCTTGCTCTGCAGTTCAGGATGTGCTTGAACTTACTTTATAGCCCTGGCTGGCCTCCAACTCACAGTAATCTTCCTGCCCCCGCCTCCCAAGTGCCAGTATTACAGGTGTGCACCACCATTCCTAGCATAAAAGTATAATTCTATCAATAATTTCTATACTCGTGGCTGTGTACTATTTCATATTCTTAATGGAATATATTATTAATTTGATTTTTATTTATTCTCTCCAGTTACTTTTGGTTTATGTTGAATTTTTAAGTGGAAAACACGTGGAAGATTATTTTACTGCTGGAGAGCATCCTCCATTTTCTCGTAACTGTGAGAGGACTATGTATTCTTATCCTTGCCCTGGGAATTTCAGTGCTTCTTAGTAAGGAATTTTTATGTTACTGGTGACATCATCAGCCCTGACCACATGGTTTAATTTTATAATGTCATCTGAGTATAAAAACACAGGACAATGGTTGGAATGCAGTTGGGTAGTGTTAAGCTCTCCCTTGATTTCTCCACATAGTTACTGTCACAGCCTGAATCCCAAACCTCAGCCTGTACCTTAGGAAAAGAGTCACAGCCAACACAGACCTCCTGAAACACAGGAAGAAAGAAATCATTGCTAATGAAAGTGACAAGGACATAAATCTCACCTGTTAAGGAGGGTAAAGCTAAGTAGTATAAAGTAAGAATTTACTCCAATTATATTCAAATTATTTTGAACATAAAAGCATAGAAAATATCCTTACATCACTGGTTGATTGATTTTTATTAGTTTTTATTACATATATCCTTTCATCAACTTTCTTAAAGATGTAATTTCAGGAATATTTCTGTTTACATCTAGGAATTGAACTTTATTTGTGAAAGTCGTTCTTATTTTAAAGTAGCTCAAATTTTTATGTCATATTTTATAATTTTTTTTAAAGTCATTAAGTGTATGGCAATATTTGTACCATTGGAAATGTGTGCTTTTTGAAGACATGAAGATTTTCATTAGCACCAAATACATAATCAATTTTGTAAATATTCCTCAGATACCAATAAATTATATATATATATATAAAATATATATATTGAATATTCACTGAAGGAAAAATCAGATATTTATTCCTAGTGTGTTTTATTACAGCAGTCAGCTCCTATATGTTCTCATTTATTTATTTGTAGTAGGTCTTTCTAATTTTGCAAAAGATATATTACATATGCTGAGTATAACTCTATTTTATCAAGCTCTCCCTGCATTTCTAATAGGTTGGCTTTATGTTTAAAATTCTAAGTGGTTTGTAGGTTATAGCTTTATGAGGAATGTATCTTTCAATCAAACTGTCTTTATCATTACATACAATATCATTTTCTTTAAGATCCTTAAAAAAATGTTTTCATGTCTCCTTGCTTTATCTTGCCTATCATATCTAGCCTTTAAAATGATTGTGTACTATTTATAGTGGCTCATTCTTTTTACCCTTGATATATGAATAAGCTGCATCAACAAATTGTGCTTAGTCTGCTCATATAAAAATTCCACACATGCTACCATTACATTAGCTCTCTATATAGTTTCTCTCTTACTATATTTTTTCTTTCATTTCACCTCCCTCTAGGGTACCTATTTTAAGACCTTTATTAGATTGCTTAGAATATTTTAAGACGTATTTTTCACAGAAGGAGAAATTAAAGCCATATCTTTTCAGTGTGTCTTTCAACCCAACAGGTAACTGATAATTTATTCACCCATAAGATTCTATCACCCTTTCATTCAATAGACTCGTTATATTTTTAAACACTAGCTTTTTTGCATTCCTTTAAAATAGAAGCAAATTGTTTCATTCATTTGGACACTTCCAGTTTTAAAAATGATTGAAATTGCAAACTCGTGGTTGATTGCCAGTCTATCTCGCCTTCTACCACACACACACACACACACACATACACACACACAGAATCATTTTGTTTCCCCTGGGTATTTATCTGTTTGGTTGAAATATATAACTTTTCAGACCTTCCATTAATGAGGCTGTCCCAAATTTATGCCAATATGTTAACTGAAAAATTGTGAAAAACCACTTTTTTATTTTATAGATTAAAAAACTAACAAAACAACAGTGAAGAGAAAATTAAAACAGCAGAAAAACAAGAAAAACAATATATGACCTCAACTCAAAATGATAGGAATTAACAGTGGTTGCTACTTTACATACTGTTATCTTCAATGAAGTTGCTCAGTCCACCAGATGTATGTAACGTTCTTTCTTATTACTTGTTACTGTCTTTGATTGCTTGATCAATCCTCTTTTTTTTTTTACATATTTGAAAACAAAATTGTGCCCCACGTTATTCTTTTCTTTCCTTTCAACACAATCTGTTACAGAGATGATAATCAAGGCAATGACAGTATTTGATGACACTCTCAAAGTTGACTTAATGTCCCAAAAACCAGTTGCTCCATTTACTTCCTGGAGAATTCCTGCTACAAATTTCAGTGGTCATTTTACCCTGGTAATGAGAGTGTGGGATAAGTATCTGTGCTTTCACATCTCTGCTTTTCTTTAGGGTGGCAGAGTGACTAGGATGACCTCTGCCTCATGACATTCACAATGTGGTATGTGGAATTAGTATATTTGCAAGAACAGATCACTTTTCAAAGTAACAGTAAGATGTTACAGGTCTCAAGCAATAGTGTTTAAGGGTGTTGGCATTAGGTTGTCTAAGTAATCATTGCAATGTAACTGATGTATAAAAGGCGAGACCAGTTTCCTATGTGACTGTCTTTGAAGAATCAGTAATACCTATATCTATATGTCTTTTAATATGGGCAAGATTCACAAAACACATCAGCACACATCCCAGGAAAAACACTTTTCTACCCCTTCAGCTGGGAGGAACACTGGCAGCTTTTTCTCGTGCAACACCATTTTATCTTGAAATAAAACCTGAAAAATATATGATGATTATTCAAACTAGAATATTTAGTAAAAAGATAACAGATATTATTTATGGGTAATAATAAAAGATAAAGGAATTTTCAGGGGAAAAATCCAAATTTTGGAAAACTCATGCCCTTTTGTGATATATAACAACTTCCCAATAATCAAAGATTTTTCAGCAATTAATGGTGGTCTGCACCTGTGTTTTGATATGGTATAGTAAAATATATTATGGTATAGTGAAATAGTAATTAGTTGAACACTTAGACAATATATTCAAAAGGGTCCACAAATGATGTAACAAATACATGCATGGATAAAAGGTTTATTTCAAGTGCAAGATTAAAACATAGATTTTAATGGTAAAAAGTACAAATGTTTATTGGCAAAAACTTAGACTCTAATAGGTGCCTAAAGGATACTGGTGATGGTGAGTACTTTCCAATTCAGTGCTGAAGAAAGGCGGTTACTCAGAGGCAGGCATAAAAGCTAAAGCCTGATATGGGGTGATAAACAAAAACACATCCTCCTGGACTCCAATCCAGTTTAGAGGGTGATCAGTCCATGCCTGGATCATAATATCCACCTTCCACCCGAGTCCTGGCACCCAGGCTATGTTGGAATGTGCTGAGCTGACCAAGGGAAAGAGCAAGCCGGCCTCTCACAGACAGTCAAGCTATCTTCTGCACCAGGCATGGAGACGTTAGACAACTCCAACACAGAAAATAAAAGAAACTGGAAAACAGAACAGGGTAAATTCTCCCTGGCATGTATCATTGCTCCTGTCCCCAGAACCAGCAGGAGGTAGGATACCGGAGAAACACTTTCTCATTTATCAGCATCATAATAAATACTATCAGTTTTCTTTTTGCTATATACTCTAGTTTGAATAATCACCAAGGCAGACAATTTTAATAATAATAACAATAATAAACCACCCATCTCTTCCGTATACAAACGAAGTGCAGTACCTGGAACACCCAGCATGTTACCCACAATTATCAGGGGCCTCTTATGCAGATGGGGGATACCAGCGATGCCTAGAAGAGAAGTGCAGAAAGCGAACCTCAGTTCTGACACAATATCAGGAAACAGTATGGCTACAGCTCGACACCTGGAAGCCATAGAGAGAAACTGTGCCTTCCCGTGCTTTCTGCAGGTAGATCTGAAGAAACCTGTGAAGCTGAATGGAACTTGGTAATAGGAGACTTGAAGCCAAATCATGTGCAAGAAAAAACTGTGAAGGAAAAACAGGGAGAAGTTTTTGATATTTACCATCCAAACTGATTAAGATAATCGCATCTACTGTGGGAATCCACAGGAAGAACGCCTGGAGCTGGAGACCAGTAGTTAGTTAGGAGGCAGTAACAGTCCCAAAGGTTTCCACAGACAGTTGTCTCCACAGGAGGAAACTGCAGCTGACTAAAACCAGACAATAAGTACCTGAGAAGAGAGAGCTACATGGAAGAACTGGGTTACTGTTTTCACAACCATGTGAAGACTTTTATTCTTCTCATCATGGTTATTTTGGTAATTGTAACCTTGGTAATTTATTGGATTTGAGCTATTCTGGTTGACTATGGTATGTTGTGGGGAGCTACTTTATCTCATCCTGGTTTATAACCCTCACCTGATGTTGAAATTGTTTCTCATAGCTGAAAATTTTTCCATTATGACATTTATAAACATGTTCTGTCTTCTAATTAATGTCTAACTCCAATTAGCCTCAGATTAGTTTTCTTTGCATACATTAGTAGTTTTTTGGATGAATGTTTCTTGTTCTCATATCATTTTTAAGCCTTTCCTGAGTAATTTGTAATGATTTTCTATTTTGCCCTTCATTTCAGAAACCCTGTCTTCACATGGGTCACTTCTGCAATTTATGAGTTTTATACAATTTATCTCTGGAATTTCTGTTTCTCACCTTTTCATGAAGTCTAAATCTTTGTCTATGCACAGTGTGGGAATGTAAAAAAGAAGGTTAAAGGGAAGCGAGTATGTCCATGAGAATAGAAGGTAAGATATATGTCAATATATAAAAGGAAATCATGCAGGCAGTCGTGTTTATCAGGGTTATTTCATGGCTGGGATAAACATGGGCCTGGGGTTGTTGGGATGAGGGGTAGTCAAGAAGATGTATGCAGATGGGTGTTAATGTATTTAGGGAGACTAACATTGCTTTTAACCTCTTTCTGTGTTTGCTAGTAGTTTTGTTTTGTTCCTCTAAGCCCAATTATGTTAACAACTGCCTTAGTGTATTCTTAAATTGTCCTTTTTCATTTACAGCACTGATTGATTCTCATTCTCAAAGGCTTCTATACAGTTTGCTGTATGATAATCCAATTAAATATATAAAGAAGTGGTGGATAAAAGGGCAAGATAGTGAGAAACAGAGAAAGACTAAGAATAAGGCAAGAAAGAAAGGATACAGAAAACAGACAGTAGAAGAAGGTGTAGGTCATATGGCAAAACTTTGAAATTGAAAGTTTTCTAGTCATCCAATAACAACAAATGAGAAACAAAAGAAAAGAAAGTAAGAAAAAGAAAAATCCCAGAACCTTATAAATTCACTTATAATTTCTATAAGAACTTCAGGGAGGTCACAACACCAATAATCCTTAAAATCTAATGAAATTGAAAGACGACAATGGGTACTTTCATTCTCATCTCTAAAAGCCAGCATCACTCTGACTCCAAAACTAAGGGAAGAGCTAACTGAAAGCAAAGAAAAACAAAACCACAAACCAATGTTTTAAATTAACATAGATGCAAAAATTCTCCATATGGCATTGACATATAGAATGCAACAAATTCTCAAAAAACAATACATTATGCCCAGGTGATTTCAGGGATGCAAAGATTCAACATACACAAATCAATAAACATAACATACTACATAAATAGAAGCAAGAATAAAAAACTGCATTATCTTGCCAATAGATGCACAAAAAAGTTGTGGGCAAAATCACATAGATATCGAGGCACCCAACCTCAAGCTAATAAAAATCATTTAAGACAAAATAAAGACCAATATCATTTACATTAGGAGAGGATGGAAACTTTTCCTTTAAAATCAGGAATAAAACTACAATGTCCATTGTCACCCATTCTCTTCAGTATATTATTTAAAACATTAGCCAGAACAATAAAACAAGAAAAAGAAATAAAAGTGATATGTATAGGAAAGGGAGAACTCAAATTCTTAGAATTTTTAGAAAAGATACCATGGTCTTTTCTATTGAAAACCTGAAAATCCTCCAAAAGAAATCTTTAATAACCAAATTCAGTAATGTAGCAGGATACAAAGTCAACACATGGTATTCAGTAGTGTTTCTGTACACAAGCAATGAACACACCTAGAAAGAAATTAGGAAGGTAATACCATACAATAGCACGAAAAAACACTAAATTTTTGTAATTAACACAGTCAAAGAAGGGAGTGACAGCTACAATAAAAGCTACAGACCTCTGAAAAGGGAGATTGAAGAAGACATCAAGAAGTGGAAATATATGTCTGTTCCTACAGACAGAACAAATACAATCAAAATGGCCATACTCCCAAAATTGTATACAGATTTAATGCAATCTCAATCAAAATACCAACAACATTCCCCACAAAATTGGAAAAAAATAACCTGTAATATTCATATGGACCCAAAAGAGACTTAGAAGAGAAAAAGCAATCCTATGTAATAAGAGTAAGGCAGGAGGAATTGCAATTCCAGATTGTAAGTTATATTACAAAGCCACAGTGATAAAAACAGTGTGGCAGTGGCACAAAAACATAAATGTGGATGAATGAAATAGACCAAAGGATGCAGAAATATTCCCAAGCATATTCAGACACAAAAACACATGCTAGAATAAGGATAGCATCTTCAGCAAATAGTCCTGGAAAAACTGGCTATCCACATGCAGGAGACTGCAGCTAGACTCATGCCTCTCACCATGCACTAAAATAGAGTCAAAATGTATCAAAGATGCGAACATCAAAAGAGAAACATGTAAGGAGACAGAAAAAAGACACAATAGGTAAAGCTCTTGAAATCATAAGAATAACTAAAGATTTTCTGAGAACCCCAACTGCAAAAGAAATGATATCAAGAATTAATAAATGGGATTGTATCAAATTTCCAACTTCTCCAAGGTAAAGGGAATCAACAGAAGATACAAACTACAGAACTGGAAAAAACATTTACCAGCTATTCCTCAAACAGAGGATATAATATTCAGAAAACATTAATATTCAAAATACATAAACAACTAAAAATTTAGACACCCCCCCCAAAAAAATAAAAGACATAAGTAAAGAAGGAACAAGGGAAATGAACACACATAGCACAAAAATGCAAATGGTTGGTAAATACCTAAACAAATGTTCCATATGATAGGCCTTATTAAAACAACACTGAGATTTTATCTTACTTCAGCAAGAATGGCAACCATCCACAAATCAATTAATACCAAATATTTGTGAAACTATGGGGAAAAAGAATCCTCTTACATTTTTGATAATAATATAAATTGGTACAACTATTATGGAAATCAGTGTGGAGATTTGTTAAAAAATTTAAAAAATAGAAATATCATTTGACCCAGCTATTGCCTTTTTAGGCATATTTCCAAAAGAGATACATATATTACATTACAGTGATCAGTGTATAAGCACATTTATAACAACACAATACATAATGACCTAATCTTGGAATCTGCCTTTGTGTCCTTCACCAATTCAGTGGATTAAAACGTGGTATTTACACACAATGGAATGCTACTCTGCTGTAAAGGAGGTTGAATTTGAACAACCTGTAGGAAAATGGATACACTTTGAAAACGTACTTCTAAGTAGAATATATTAGAACATAAGCTTAAGTGCCACATGGTTTCTATCACATGAAAAAAACAAGGTATAAACAAAAATAGTACACCTATAGTGTGGAATACCATTATGTGACAAAAAGATAAATTTCTCTTATTTGTTTAAAAATGAAGGCACCTTGAGACCAGCAGTTTCAGGAAATAAAGCACGTATACAAGCCTAAATATTTTGTGCTTGTTCTTATATGAGAAATCCACAGGATAAATAAAAAAGGAAGTAAAAGATAGATATAGGGAACAAGCAGATTGATCTTTTACAAAACAGAAGGGCAATAAAAGATCAAGGGGAGGAGGAAAGGGACAGGGAAGGGCATTAAGAAAAAGATCTAAGATGGGTAATGAACGTATAGCAAATCCCTACAATGAAAGTGATCATATACTGTAAACATCTACCAATAAAAATACAACAAAAAGTTTTGACTCTATACAGCAAGAAACTTTTAAGAAACTATCACATCACCTTTGGGGTGACAATAGAAAAAGAATATAAACAATTAGCTGAAAACATTTTACACATTCACATTTTCCAAATACATATCTTGGTAAAATAAGTTTATTTTTCATATATTTAAATCAAAACAATATATCACAACTAAATATGGAAGTAGATATGAATCCTTGTGTTAGCTCATAAACTAGACATGAAATAGACTTGCAAGGGTATGAAATAATTTCATTATTCCCACTAATTTATTTGAAAAAAGATAATTTTAAATTATCTCATAAAATATAGTTTAATGTTAATATATTATTTTATTTAAAATTAATACATGCATATGATAAACTGTCCTTTTAATTTCCTGATATGGTAGATATAGAGTACATAAATGTCACTGTCATATATGTCACTGATGATATTCATGATTTTAAATTATTTTAAAATCAAATCCACTATTTGAATGGTGCTGGAAAAACTGGCTTTTCACATGCTGAAAACTAAAACTAGACCCATGTCTTTCACCATGCCCTAAATTAAAATCAAAATGGATCAAAGATCCAAATATTAAAACAGAAACACTAAATTTATTGGAAGAGAAAGTAGGTAAAAATCTTGACGAAATTGGGGTAGCAGAGAGTTCATGAACAAAAACCAAACTGCATGGGAAATACTTCAAAGAATCAACAACTGGGATCTCATCTTATTGAAAATTTTTGGACATCTAAAGAAATCACCAATAAAGTAAAAAGAAAACCCACAAAGTGGGAAAGAATTTTAGCCAACTGCCCCTGAGACAAAGGACTTCTATCTAGGACATATAAAGAATTAAAAAAAATCAGGCCTCCCAAATTCAAAGACCCAACCCAAAAATGGTCATCTGAGATGAATTACACACTTCTCTAATGAAGAGATACTAATGGCAAATAAATACATGAAAAAATGTTCAATGTCATTAGTCATTCAAGAAATGCAGATTGAAACAACACTGAGATTCCATCTCACCCCAGAAAGAATGGCTATCATCATGGAATCAACCAATAACAAATGCTGGAGAGACTGTGGGGGGAAAGGAACCCTACTCCACTGGTAGTGGGAGTGTAGATTGGTGAAACCACTGTGGAAATCAATTTGGAGATTCCTCACAAAACTAGGATTGGAAGTCCCATTTAACCCAGCTATTCCCCTTCTGGGCATTTTCCCAGAAGAATGAAAGACATCATACCACAGCAATATATGTACACCCATATTTAAGCAGTACAATTTGTTATAGCTAAATCCTGGAAACAACCCAGATGCCCATCCACTGAGGAATGGATAAAAAAGTTGTGGTATTTTTATATAATGGAGTATTACTCAGCTATTTAAAAAGATAAACTTGAGGCTTTTGTAGGTAAATGGATGCAACTAGAGACCATACTCATACGTGAAATAAATCGGACCCACATGTTTAAACTTCATATTTTCTCCTTGGTATAGGAACCTGAAAGACTAGGTAAAACTCAAAACATAAAATAGATGATAGGAAAGGGAAAGAAATTGCTCAAAGGAAGGCAAAACATGAATATATATGAATAGCTATGATGACTGTATTGCTGTTGTCTGATGATATATTGAAATGAACAGTTAGTGCTCACAATTTTTTATGTTCTGATTGACTTTGCATGCTTGTGTCTGGTGGTCTGAGCAACTGATTTGAAGGTAACAATATGCAGTGGAATTACACTGGTGAACTCCTACCATCTTGTTTAGTGAAACTGTATTATCTCTAAGGTTTTATTGAAGAATTATTTTCTTATTCTTTTTAATGGTTTGAGCAATCTTTCATTCTTACATCTGGTAATCTGAGCAATGTAGTTGAGGATAATGATATACAATGTAAAAACCACTGTTGATTTGTATTAATTTGTCTTCAAACCCTGTATCACTTTGAATGCTTTTGCTTTGATTTGTTTATGTTCATGATACTGGTATGCTGCTACTGTTCTATTTTTTTGTTTGTTTGTTTCTCATGTACTACTCTCTTTAAAATAAAAAAAAATTAGGGGGTATGATAGATAATGGGAAATGAAAGAAAACTGCTCAAAGTAAGGAACAACTGGGATGAGGGAAAAGAGAAAAGAAAGAAGGGGATAATTACAAATGTATGTATATACAGGATAGCTAACATAGTTGTACTACTGACTTCTATTGCTTTATTTGAAAAGAAGAGTTAATGTTTAATTGTTTGATCAATCTAATATATTTTTTTACCCTAGTAACCAATTTGAAGATATCAATATGTAATGCAACACCCATTGTTAATTTCCTATCACCTTGTCTGAAATTCAGTATTGCTTGTATTATTTTTGTGTTATTTTGTAAATGTATGTGTTTGTTAAAAAAAAAAATCAAATCCACTATTTGTAAAAACTAAAGTGTTTGAGAACCGTTGACCTAATCTTTCAAAAAACATTATAAAAACGTTTCAGGTTATACCCTTTTATCCACAAATTAGAAAAGTTAATAAAACTATTTAAAGCAAAGATATAAATCAGTTAGTGATTTTTATTCGTTCTTTTATCTGATGCAACTAAGATGCAATCTGTTTCCTTTTATTCTTGGAGAATTCATCTTAACCCTCATTCATTCTGAAATCTCTTTAAATTTCATTTTTGATGGCGTAGCATTTCTAACTATTGCATTTCAATTATTTTTACTTGGTGATCATGTTCATAGTATATGTATTGATTTGTTTTAAGTGAGAAAATAATGACTGTAGTTCCAAAGTTTATTTTTATTTTCCAAATTAGTTTCTTTCATTACTCGCAAAATTTAGTTGGGCTTGTTGATTGGTTTTTCAAAGTTGATGTCTGTTCACACAGACATTCCTATTAACATCGATCTTCGTGTTCTGTGCAGTACTCTTTTTTTTCCTCGTTCCTGGTTCAATTTTTCTCTGATAACTTGGTATTTAACCTACTACTTGCTGTGCTCCTCTTAGGTAATTGGTCCAAAGGCATGGTGTTCATTCCACCAAGAGCATGTCCTTGTGTGTTAGAAGTTCTGCTTCTGGGAAAATGAGAATCTAACTATGTCAGTGATTTGATCTGTTTAGGGCTCCAGCAGAAATTCTCTCCATTCCTACCTGTCTTCATCTTTTCTCTGAACTTATTCCTGCTGTCAGCTACTGTGAACAATTTAGCACAGAGAATTGCAGACACTGAAAAGTCACCGTAGCTCTGCTGAAGAAGAGAATTTAGGTCAAGGGAAAGTGCTACACTTTTCTCAGGTTAAATGGTGTTGGACAGCTATGCCATTGTGATCCTAACCTTGTGTCTGCTTACTTTTTTTGGTCTCAAGCATGCACCGTTGTGTTTGCCTGGGATTCCTGACATGTCCGTGGCTGCACAGTTCTAACGCAAACTGTTCCTACTTCTGAATCTCAGCCACTGATTTGCTTGGGAGAATGTTAGGGGCATGTTTCTTACTCATAATATTGAAATCCTCAGAAGAAAGCAGAACCTGACCTAGTGAGAATATGCATACATCCTAGACCGAGGAATACACTTACTAAGAAAGTAATTTACCAACTGTCTTAGTTACTTTTCTCTCGTTTCTGAGAAAAAATATAGGACACACTCAATTAAGGAAGGAAAAGGTTATTTAGCTCCGTTTGTGGAGGTTTCAGTTCATAAACAGCTGGCTCCAAGGCAGGGTGGTATGGCACAGGGGCAGCAGTTCAAGGTGGCAGAAGACAGCAAAAGCAGCAAGAGTGAAAAGGGGGAAGAAGAAGCCTCTTCTCCTCCCCTACATTGTATGCGGGCTATCTGCCCACACCGTCTCTGTGCGCTCCTCTACCACAAGCTCGG
Organism: Chinchilla lanigera; assembly: GCF_000276665.1. Classification (NCBI taxonomy): domain Eukaryota; kingdom Metazoa; phylum Chordata; class Mammalia; order Rodentia; family Chinchillidae; genus Chinchilla; species Chinchilla lanigera. The sequence continues at coordinate 6,971,192 of NW_004955426.1, read as the reverse complement.
GGTGTTTACAAGTGAGGACCTTGGCCCCTGCTGAGCCCCTTAGTTAAGCTTCCAAACTTCTCAGTTCTCGAGTAGATACAATGTATTAACCATTACACCAACTCTCTCTGAAGTTTTATAAAGTGTAAATTATGTACTCTGCAGTGCCTGTATAATATTTGAATACTTCTGATTCTTATGGGAAATCTGACCCCATCCAGGGATGGGCCTTATACATGATTCACTCCAACTTCTTTTTTACTTTGTGGAGTTTGGCTCTGTACGATGAGTTCTTCTTCTCCATAGCTCTACCCAGCCCTGTGGATGAGAGGTGTACATCTGCCTGGCTCCAAGATTAAATTTTAATCAACCTTTCTTACAACAGTTTCAACTTTGCTATTTGAAGAACACAAATTGTTTACTTTTAAAACCACTAAAATCCCTCAATGCAGCAGTGTTCTTTTATGCTGTATTTCTGTTTGTAAACTGGCAAGAACTGCCTTCCCTGAAGCCTCCAAGAACGTGGCCTCACCACTTACCATCTGGCCCCCATGCTAATGGTACATGTTTTCGCTTTTTATTCATGGTCTCATTCTTCTCCCAACATCGATTTGTGTATAAGCTCAAAAATGCTTCAGCATTTCTCATCTCCTCCACACCACATTGCTACCGCAGACAAACAGATGATTGTTTATTTTGAGGCTCGGGCACTCAGGTAAAGAAGCAGCCGCCATCTGGCACATTACCAGTTACCATGCCAGGGAAACCAGGCAACTCTGAAGAAGATTCTACCACAGAGTGAAAAAAGACTCTGGTAATTTCAGAATATAATGGACTGTGTTAGTCTTACAGCCCCACCAAACCCGAGGGAAGAGGAAAAAGAAATGTAATCCCTGTTCAGAAAAGAGGCAACAAGAAATATTAGATGGAAAACATTAACAAATGCCGAAGAGTACATACCAAGTATAATATACATTCTAAAACTCAGAGAATTGATGAGGAAGAAATTTTATACATGATCCTCGCACAAGTATTTGTGAATTTGAAAGCATATTCTTAGTATAGCCATTTTTTATTTACCATATAGAATTCATGTGATGGATATTTACTAAATAACTTGTATAAAGTATGATGATACAATGAATAAAACAAAGGACCATCTTCGTTTTACACTAACAGATAAAAGCTTTTGTTCATAGCAGTTTGTAAGTACCAAATTAGATTTTTTTTTAAAATTCATGTAATTTCCACTCATGATGTGACTGACTGCTGTGCCAAGATCCACTGTTTACAAGCTCTATCTACACTTCGGCTCCTCTGTGAAGTTTCGCATAGATAATAAATTATATTATTAAGACATAGGAGTATATACAACTGAGCTGGTCAAGTTAGTATTATTTTATCTGAAAGACTTTATAATTCATTGTCTACAATAAGGCTTAAGTGATTGACTTTTTCAAGGACATTTGAATCTAGGTGTGGTGTTGCACGCCTGTAATCCCAGGCCTCAAGAGGCTGAGGCAGGAGGATCGATGCAAGTTCAAGACCAGCCTGCACTACTAAGTGAGTTTAAGGACAGCTGGAACTACCCAGTGAGACCCTGTCTTAAAAAGACAAAAAAAAAAAAAAAAAAAAAAAAGAATCTTGGATTAAAGATACTGTATAGGATATCTATTTAAATAATTAAATGAGATCTATAGCTTCAACCTAAAATACACTAAATAAATCAACTCAAATATGGCCGTTGCCCTTACACTGTAAATTTCAGTATGAAAGGAAACTCAAGCATCTTCATTATATTTTGTAGGCTGTTTTGTTCCTGGAATTATTTCTCACTCTTGTCACGTAAGTTATTGCTTTCTTCCTCCTATTATTTTTCACAGTATACCCTCCCAATATCAAAACAGTTTCTGGAAATGGCAAAATCCTTTGTATGAGCAAAAATTCTTTTCGTACAATCAATAATCTGGAAAAAACACATTACTTTTCTTAATCTAAGAATATATTTGTAGCATAGTCTTTTAGACATTTGAAAGAAAATGAAAACCTTCAACATCATAATCAAGTAATCACATTCCCTTATTTCCAATTATGTTGCAACACGATTTTACTGAAAACTATGTTTAAAATTGATTACATGGTAATTTACAATGCTATTAATAAGACTAGTACTTTTTAGTCTGTCAATTGTTTTCTGACGGTAAAACTCATTTATTTCTAAAGTTAACACACTCTGCATAAATTCATTTCTGAGATACACATGTTCCTCATAAGCAACATATGATGACCATGCCACACATACTTGTGAGAACTTCCGGTTACTTCCTAAGTCACTTTCACATGAATGCAAACCTTTCTACAGTTTCCCTCCCACTTACCCATGTTAGCTTGCATTTGTTTTTCCCGTTCTACTTGCATCAGATAGTGAATCCCACTGCCCCTTATGCATTCTTTAGTACTTTGCATTTTGCTCGATACAAAATCATTAGCTTGCGCTACTTTTCTTGCTTGAAAACTTTCCCTGCCTCTGTTTGCTAGTTAATTTTAGCTAATGGTTAGCTATTTTAGCATTTATGTATTGTCAATTCTTTGGGCAGCGTTATCTAGGAGTCTGCCAAGAAAGATCTGTCTCTCTATCTTGAGCATGTGTACCAGGAGGGGGCCGTGCCCTTCTCCCTGCTCTTGCTCTCCTCGTAACTGCATCCATCTAGTCTGCGGCAAGAGAGTTGCAGAGATGGGAACGTGACCCAAGTTTGTACAACTAGAATGATTTGCAGAAATTATGACCGTGTCTAGGACTCAAAAGCTGCCCAAGAGGGCAGAAGGGCTCCCTGGGAAGGAAACCAAGATGGAGGAGAGCAGATGGAAGAAATACAAATACCCACTCTTATTGTCTTTGCTTAGGCCTCAGGTCCCTGAAGCCATACACTGTGTCATCCAGTTCTCACCCTCTTTGTGTACGAGGCACTTAATATATTTGTGTTTGTTTAACAAATGAAAATCACACTGTTAAGATGTTTAAATATATTTTAATACTTGCGGTTTATAACAACGTCTTTCACAATCTCAGTTACTAATTAATATTAAATTCACTCATTCAAGAAAGTGTCATTGGGGGCTGGGGATTTAGCTCAGCGGCAAAGCGCCTGCCTGGTAAGCACAAGGTCGTGAGTTCGGTTCCCGGTACCGA